>NC_091977.1:544789587-544964047 GCF_044704955.1 Pristiophorus japonicus
CATACGAGACACACAAACCCTGGGTATTGTACCCGAGAGAGAGAGAGACACACATCGTGGGTATTGTACCCGAGAGAGAGAGAGGGAGAGAGAGAGACACTCTGGGTATTGTACCCGGGAGAGAGAGAGAGCGAGAAAGAGAGAGACACACTCTGGGTATTGTACCTGGGAGAGAGAGAGAGCGAGAGAGACACACCCTGGATATTGTACCCGGGACAGAGAGAGAGAGAGAAAGAGAGAGAGCGAGAGAGAGAGAGACACACTCTGGGTATTGTACCCGGGAGAGAGAGCGAGAGAGAGAGACACACACCTTGGATATTATACCCCAGAGAGAGAGAGAGAGACCCTGGGTATTGTACCCGGGAGAGAGCAAGAGAGAGAGAGAGAGACACACCCTATGTATTGTACCCGGGAGAGACACACACCCTGGATATTATACCCCAGAGAGAGAGAGAGAGAGAGAGACCCTGGGTATTGTACCCGGGAGAGAGAGAGAGAGAGAGAGACCCTGGGTATTGTACCCGGGAGAGAGAGAGAGAGAGAGAGAGAGAGACACCTTGGGTATTGTACCCGGGAGAGAGAGAGAGAGGGAGAGAGAGAGAGAGAGAGAGAGAGAGAGACCCTGGGTATTGTACCCGGGAGAGAGAGAGAGAGACACACCCTGGGTATTGTACCCGGGAGAGACGCACACCCTGGATATTATACCCCAGAGAGAGAGAGAGAGAGAGACACACCCTGGATATTATACCCCAGAGAGAGAGAGAGACACACCCTGGGTATTGTACCCGGGAGAAACATACACCCTGGATATTATACCCCAGAGAGAGAGAGAGAGAGAGAGAGAGAGAGAGACCCTGGGTATTGTACCCGGGAGAGAGAGAGAGAGAGAGAGACCCTAGGTATTGTACCCGGGAGAGAGAGAGAGACACACCCTGGGTATTGTACCCGGGAGAGAGAGAGAGACACACCCTGGGTATTGTACCCGGGAGAGAGAGAGAGACCCTGGGTATTGTACCCGGGAGAGAGAGAGAGAGAGAGAGAGAGAGACACACCCTGGGTATTGTACCCGGGAGAGAGAGAGAGAGAGAGACCCTGGGTATTGTACCCGGGAGAGAGAGAGAGAGAGAGAGAGAGACACCCTGGGTATTGTACCCGGGAGTGAGAGAGAGAGAGAGAGAGAGACCCTGGGTATTGTACCCGGGAGAGAGAGACCCTGGGTATTGTATCCGGGAGAGAGAGAGAGAGAGAGAGAGAGAGAGACCCTGGGTATTGTACCCGGGAGAGAGAGAGAGAGAGACACACCCTGGGTATTGTACCCGGGAGAGAGAGAGAGAGACACACCCAGGGTATTGTACCCGGGAGAGAGAGAGAGAGAGAGAGAGAGAGACACACCCTGGGTATTGTACCCGGGAGAGAGAGAGAGAGAGAGAGAGAGACACACGCTGGGTATTGTACCCGGGAGAGAGAGAGAGAGAGCGAGACACACCCTGGGTATTGTACCCGGGAGAGAGAGAGAGAAAGAGAGAGACACACGCTGTGTATTGTACCCGGGAGAGAGAGAGAGAGAGAGAGACACACCCTGGGTATTGTACCCGGGGGAGAGAGAGAGAGAGAGAGAGAGAGAGAGAGAGAGACACACTCTGGGTATTGTACCCGGGAGAGAGAGAGAGAGAGAGAGAGGGACCTTGGGTATTGTACCCGGGAGAGAGAGAGAGAGAGACACACGCTGGGTATTGTACCCGGGAGAGAGAGAGAGAGAGAGAGAGACACACCCTGGGTATTGTACCCGGGAGAGACAGAGAGTGAGAGAGAGACACACGCTGGGTATTGTACCCGGGAGAGAGAGAGAGACACACCCTGGGTATTGTACCCGGGAGAGAGATATGTTGCAGCTGACATCGACCGCTAGCCTCGCTCATTGTCCAGTTGGAGGAGGGGCCGGGAGCTTGAACCTGAGCTGGCTGCTTTTCCCTCCCGTGTTCTCTGTGGTTCGGTGTGTGGAGGCCAGGAACTGCCTCCGACTCTCACCTCGACTAACCTCGCACAGACTGGCTTGAACTTGGGGCTTTCAAAGCCTGCGGGGTTTCTCTGTTGCTGTTTGTACCGGAAGAAACGCGTGTGCCTCAGACAGTTGCTCATGTGAGAGTGAAGACTGGGCTGACCCCAGTGGGCCAGGTGTCTGCAGAGTGTGTGTGTTGTCTCTGCACTGTGCTGTGACACACGCTTTTGGTATAAATCCAGTCTGTGATACTTATGTGAAGCAAAGAATATTCCATGAGAAAGATCAGTTGAAAGATTGCAGTCGATGATTTTTACCCGAGAACTGTCAGTGTGCTCTCCCACGAGTGCTTTTGTCGATTCCATATTTTCCTGCCCCCACATTAGCTGAAAAGTACATGTCCAATAGTGTGAAGTGACAGGCCCCAGGGCAGCAACTCAGTGAAAAACATAGCTACCTAGCTCCCCCTGATGGGTTAGTGGGGAATGGCGCCATCGGGGAAACACTCAGAACTTTAGAACATAAGAATTAGAAGCAGAAGTAGGCCGTATGGCCCCTCGAGCCTGTTCCGCCATTCAATAAGATCATGGTTGATCTTCGACCTCAACTCCACTTCCCTACTCGCTCCCCATATCCCTTGATTCACCGAGAGTCCACAAATCTATCGATCTCAGCCTTGAATATACTCAACGACTCAACACTCTCAGCCCTCTGGGGCAGAGAATTCCAAAGATTCACCACCCTCTGAGTGAAGAAGTTTCTCCTCGTCTCAGTCGTAACTGGCCGACCTCTTATCCTGAGACTGTGGCCCCTGGTTCTAGACTCCCCAGCCAGGGGGAAACATCCTCCCTGCATCTACCCTGTCAATCCCCTTCAGAATTTTATATATTTCAATGAGATCACCTCTCATTCTTCTAAACTCCAGAGAGTATAGGCCTAGTCGACTCAATCTCTCATCCTAAGATAGTCCTCTCATCCCAGGCATAAATCTCATGAACCTTTGTTGCACCGCCTCTAAAGCATGTATGTACTTTCTCAGATAAGCAGACCAAAACTCCAGGTGCGGTCTCACAATTGTAGTGTACAATTGTAGTGAGATTTCTGTACTCTTGTACTCCAACCCCCTTGCAATAAAGGCTAACATGACATTTGCCTTCCGAATCGCTTGCTGTACCTGCATGCTAACTCTCTGTGTTTCTTGTACTCGGACACTCTGAACAGCCACATTTAGTAGTTTCTCACCATTTGCCAAATATTCTGTTTTTCTATTCTTCCTACCGAAGTGAATAACCTCACATTTGCCCACATTATACTCCATCTGCCACCTCATTGCCCACTCACTTAACCTGTCTATATCTCTCTGCAGACTCTTTGTGTCCTGCTCTTGTGTCCTTTCCTTCATTACAACAGTTACTACACTTAAAAAAAAAAGTACTTCATTGGCCATAAAGTGCTTTGGGATGTCTGGCAATCATAAACAGCGCTATATAAATGCAGATCTTTCTTTTTCTTTCTCATAGCTTACTGTCCTGCCTAGCTTTGTATCGTCAGCAAGCTTGGATACATTGCACTCAGTCTCTTCATCCAAGTCATTGATATAGATTGTAAATAGCTGAGGCCCAAAAATTGATCCTTGTAGCACCAGTTACAGCCTGCCAACCGGAAAATGACCCATTTATCGGAATGCTCTGTTTTCTGTCCGTTAACCAATCCTCTCTCCATGCTAATACATTACCCCCAACCCCATGAGCCCTTATCTTGCGTAGCAACTTTTTAAGTGGCACCTTATCGAATGCCTTTTGGAAATCCAAATATACTACATCCACTGGTACTCCTTTATCTACCCTGCTAGTTACATCCTCAAAAACCTCTAATAAATTTATTACTGGTGTCAGGCTAACTGGCCTGTACTTCCCGGTTTTCTCTCTCCCTCCTTTCTTGAACGGCGGGGTTACATTTGCTACCTTCCAATCCACTGGAACTGTTCTAGGTAAAAGGGACTTTTGGAAGATCACAAACAATGCATCCACTATCTCTGCAGTCACCTCTTTTCAATCCCTAGGATGTAGGCCGTCGGGTCCATGGGATTTGTCGGCTTTTAATCCCATTAGTTTCTCCAGTATTTTTCTCCAGTGATATTAATGACTTTAAGTTGCTCACTGTTATTAGCCCCTTGGTTCCTCACTATTTTGGTGTGCTTTTAGTGTCTTCTATTGTGAAGAGATATAAAATATTTGTTTGAAGGCTCTGCCATTTCCTTACTTCTCCATAATAATTTCTCCTGTCTCCGCCTCTGCGGAACCAACGCTTACTTTTGCTGCTCTCTTCAATTTAACATACTCTTACAACCTTTTTTTATATTTCTTGCTCTCATTCTATTTTCTCCCTTCTTATCAATGTTTTGTTCACCTTTTGCTGGTTGCTAAAGCTCTCCCAATCCTCAGCTTTATTCTTTGCAACATTATAAGCCTCTTATTTTAATCTGAGTGAGCCATTCCTAAAGATTCCCAAGGTAATTACAGCCAATTAATTACTTTTGAAGTTTAGTTAGTGCTGAAATACATTGGCTTCCAGTTAAGCAACACCTCAATTTCAAAATCCTCATCCTTGTTTTCAAATCCCTCCATGGCCTCATCCCTCCCTATCGCTGTAATCTCCTCCAGCCCCACAACCCCCCCACCTCCCGAGATGCCTGCGCCCCTCTAATTCTGTCCTCTTGAGCATCCCTGATTATAATTGCTCAACCATTGGTGGCCGTGCCTTCTGTTGCCTGGCCCCAAGCTCTGGAACGCCCTCCCTAAACTTCTCTATCTCTCTGTCCTCTTTTAAGACGCTTCCCAAAACCTACCTCTTTGAACAAGCTTCTGCCCTAATTTCTCCTTATATGGCTTGGTATCAAATTTTGTTTGTTAGTGCAGCACCTTGGGGCGTTGTACTCTGCACAGCCAATGTCCGCAAAGAGCGATGTGGTCAATGACCAGTTCATCTGTTTGTGATGGTGATGGTTCAGGATAAACATTGACCAGGACCCTGGGCAAACACCCTGGCTCCTCTTCCGTGGCATCGTACACATCCACCCGAGAGGGCAAACGGGGTTTAATGTCTCATCCGAAAGACGGCACTTCAACGCTCCCTCAGTGCTGCTCCCTCGACAGTGCAGCACTCCCTCAGTGCTGCTCCTCCGACAGTGCGGCGCTCCCTCAGTACTGTCCCTCCGACAGTGTGGCACTCCCTCAGCACTGCCCCTCCGACAGTGCGGCACTCCCTCAGTACTGCTCCTCCGACAGTGCGGCGCTCTCTCAGCACTGCCCCTCCGACAGTGCGGCGCTCCCTCAGCACTGCCCCTCCGACAGTGCGGCGCTCCCTCAGCACTGCCCCTCCGACAGTGCGGCGCTCCCTCAGCGCTGCCCCTCCGACAGTGCGCCGCTCCCTCAGCACTGCTCTGGGAGTATCAGCCTAGATGTTGTGCTAGTGTTTCTGCAGTGGGACTTTGAAACCACAACCCTCTGCCTCGGAGACGAGAGTACTGCCCACTGAGCGAGCCAGTAATCAATAGATCTATCAAATAGTTGTATTTTATAGCACGCTTGGCAGGCACTGACTAGAATGTGGGATAACCGCCTCCTAAAACATTCCACTGTCTCAGCTGATGGTCCAGTGTCTGCACTGGGCAGGTGGGCCGTCCTCTGCTGAGTGTCACGGCCCTGAATAGGCTGTCATCAAGGGCTGCATTCAGAAAGGAGTTGGGTCATTGCAAGAACGTTGGTAGATGGGTGTGAGTGGGAATAAGATTAAGAATGGTCAGATAAGGTCATTAAGTTTGGGTACAGTTATATCGTGGGTCTGGTCCTGGACAGTAACCCAGAGGTCCAGGGGAGCGGGTAGGGAAGTGGAGCTGAGCCCATGATCAGATCAGCCATGATCTTGTTGAATGGTGGAGCAGGCTCGAGGGGCCGAATGGCCCAACTCCTGCTCCTGTTATGTTTTTATGAGTCGTGAGTTGAAATCCCACCAGGGAAACACCTGAGGCTGTAGCGTAGAGCAAAGCTTTGGTACATATGCAGTTCAGTTCATTTCTTTCGTTAAAACGCGACCTGCGGAGGGAACAGGCTGTCTACATCAGGCAGTTGCACAATAAACTTCATGAGGGTACAAAAAGACGACAGACACATTTGCGGCGTTGATGAGGGATTCTTGGTTATTTAACTGGATTAATGATGCTGCTCGAGTGCTGACGATGTTCACTGACGAGTGCCTTCAGATGCTTTCATGACAAGTTGGGAAACAGAATTCAATAAATCTGCTCATTTGTGGCGTCAGGAAAAGTCATCATGAAAACTGCCGAATTGTCGTAAAAACTCACCTGGGTCACTGATGTCCTTCAGAGAAGGGAACCTGCCGACCCGGTTGGGGCTACACGTGACTCCAGTCCCACATTGTGTGTTGACTCTTGATGCCCTCAGGACAACGAGGGGCGGGCAATAAACTCGCCGCCAGGTTGCCCCACAGCCCAGGAAATAAATGAAAAATGATCTGCGAGAGATGAGCGACCTTTGATAAGAACACTCGAATCTAAGAAATAGGAGCAGGAGTCGGCCATACGGCCCCTCGAGCCTGCTCCGCCATTTAATATCATGGCTGATCCGATCATGGACTCAGCTCCACTTCCCTGCCCGCCCCTCCATAACCCTTCACTCCCTTATCTGTCTATCTCCACCTTAAATATATTCAATGACCCAGCCTCCACAGCTCTCTGGGGCAGAGAATTCCACAGATTTACAGCCCTCTGAGAGAAGAAATTCCGCCTCATCTCAGTTTTAAATGGGCGGCCCCTTATTCTGAAACTATGCCCCCTAGTTCTAGATTCCCCCACAAGGGGAAACAACCTCTCTTGCATTTACCCTGTCAAGCCCCCTCACAATCTTGTATATTTCAATATCATTCCTCGTTGTCGCTGAGCGAACAAGGAGGCCAGTGAGTTAGCTTGAATGAACTGACGGTGTGCATTGTGTTTGTCAGGGAATCGTGGGCAATCTGTCGAGTGGGAAGTCCGCTCTCGTTCACCGGTATCTGACAGGAACCTACGTGCAGGAGGAGTCCCCTGAAGGTAATGTGTGTTATGTGTATGTTATACTGCCTGGCCAAGCTACTGTTGGTTGCGGGGCTAAGGGGCGTGTCTATGACTTACTTCCTTGTAGTCTTGCAGTGTGATAAAGGCATTGGTGAATTACGATAATACGCGGGACTTCGTGGCGGAAGATGGAGATAATGTTTCATTCTGGCCGGTAACTTCACTCAATAACTGAATGCGGACCAGCGCAGGCGGTGAGGTGAGGTGTTACCGAGCGTAGGTAAGCACCGCCTCACACAGCCGACTGTCTGGTGCTGCAGTCATTACGCAGCGTTGTCTGGATCAAGCTGAGTTTAGCTAGTGTTTAGTTGGAGACAAATTTAAAATAAAGAATAGAAAATCCTGCTGATGGCCTGAACCTTTCACATGGTACGGAGCTGAAAACCCACGAGAGAGCTAGCTTTGCCCTGTATTACGGGGCAGGTATTTGTTATATTACGGGTATTAGGAGTCAACCACATTGCGCCTGTGTGATTCCACTCCCACACTGTGGTTGACACAATGCCCTTGAGGGGATGATAGAATGCATGGCACAGAAACAGGCCATTCAACCCACCTGCTTTGTGCTCCACACGAGCCTCCTCCTACTCTGTTTCATCTCACTGTATCATCACGACAAAGGTGTCTGTGGTTCTGGGCAGTAGCTATGGCCTCGCCGACAGTGCCTGCATCCTGGTGACAGCCTCAGCTCACTGTGGGAGGGTCAGTACTGAGGGAGTGCCGCACTGTGGGAGGGGCAGTACTGAGGGAGCGGCGCATTGTGGGAGGGTCAGTACTGAGGGAGCGCCGCACTGTCGGAGGGGCAGTACTGAGGGAGTGCCGCACTGTCGGAGGGGCAGTACTGAGGGAGTGCCCCACTGTCGGAGGGGCAGTACTGAGGGAGCGCCGCATTGTGGGAGGGTCAGTACTGAGGGAGTGCCACACTGTCGGAGGGGCAGTACTGAGGGAGCGCCGCACTGTCGGAGGGGCAGTACTGAGGGAGTGCCCCACTGTCGGGTGGATATAAAAGGTCCCATTGCACAACTCCAAAATAAAACAACGAAGGATTTTCTCCTAGTGTCTTGGCAAACATTCATCCAGCAATACATGTTGCTAACACAGATAGCTTATCATTTATCACACTGCTAGTTGTCTGACATTGCTGTGCACAAATTGACTGCCTGTTTTCCCTAAATAGTAGTGAAGTGACTTTACTTCGCAAGTGATACGGTGCTTATCATGTGTTTTGGAATGTCCCGAGAATGTGAATGGCACTGTATAAATTCAAGTTCTTTCTTACATCCTCCTCCGCCCTTACTCCCTTGGTGCTCAACTGTGCATTGTCCACAGGCACGTCACCAAAAAGACACTAATCATGGAATGATGCAGCACAGGAAGAGGCCATTCCGCCCATCATGCCTTTGTCGGCTCTTTGACAGAGCGATCCAGTTCGGGCTTTAAACTAAATAGTGGGGCGAGGGATCAGGTGAGCGGAATTGTAAAAAGAGAAAGGAGAAGCCAAAAGTGCAGGGTAGCAATAGGGGTAATGATAACCAGAGTGTGACAGGGAGGGACAGAGCGTGTACACATAAGACAAAATTAAAAGCTCTATATCTGAACACACGAAGCATTCGTAACAAGATGGGTGAGTTGACGGCACAAGTAGAAATAAATGAGTATGATCTGATTGCCATTACAGAGACATGGTTGCAAGATGACCAAGGCTGGGAACTGAATATTCAGGGGTATTTGCCATTTCGTAAGGATAGGCAGAAAGGAAAGGGAGGTGGGGTAGCTCCGTGAATAAGGGATGAGATCAGTGCAGTGGTGAGAAATAATCTTGGCTCAGAAGATCAAGATGTAGAAATCAGTTTGGGTGCAGATAAGAAATAATGAGGGTAGAAAGTCACTGGTGGGTGTCGTCTACAGGCCCCTAACAGTAGCTACACTGTAGGACCGAGTATAAATCAAGAAATAATAGAGGTTTGTAAGAAAGGTACAGCAATAATCATGGGTGATTTTAATTTTCATATAGATTGGACAAATCAAATTGACAAAGGTAGCCTGGAAGATGATTTCATAGAGTGTATCCGGGATGGTTTTTTGCAACAAAATGTAGAACTAACCAGAGAGCAGGCTATTTTAGATCTGGTAATGTGTAACGAGCCTGGACTAATTAATGATCTCGTAGTGAAGGATCCTCTTGGGAAGCCTGATCACAGCATGGTAGAATTTCAAATTCAGTTCGAGGGTGAGAAAGCTAGTTCTCAAGCTCGTGTCCTGAACTTAAATAAAGGTAATTACAAAGGTATGAGGGCAGAGCTGGTCAAAGTGGCCTGGGAAAATAGATTAAAGGGTAAGACTGTAGAAAAGCAGTGGCAGACATTTAAGGAGATATTTCATAACTCTCAGCAAAGTTATATTCCAGTGAGAAAGAAAGACTCTCAGAGAAGGATGAACCATCTGTGGCTAACTAATGAAGTAAAGGATGGTATAACATTACAAACAAAGGCGTACGATGTTGCGAAGAACAGTGGAAGGCCAGAGAATTGGGGAATTTTTAGAAACCAGCAAAGGACAACTAAAAAAAATGATAGAGGGAGAAGTTAGTTTATGAGAGTAAACTAGCAAGAAATATAAAACAGAGTAAGAGCTTCTGCAGGTATATAAAAAGCAAGCGAGTAGCTAAAGTAAACGTTAGTCCCTTAGAGGATGAGACTGGGGAATTAATAATGGGAAATAGAGAAATGGCGGAGACTTTGAACAAATATTTTGTATCGGTCTTCACGGTAGAAGACACTAAAAGCATCCCAATAATTGATAATCAAGGGACTATTTGGGGAGGGGGGAATTTAAAATAATCATTACCACTATAGAAAAAGTACTAGGAAAACTAATGGGACTAAAGGTGGACAAGTCCCCTGGACCCGATGGCCTGCATCCTCGGGTCTTAAAAGAAGTGGCTGCAGAGATAGTGGATGCATTGGTTGTAAGCTACCAAAATTCCCTGAAATCTGGAGAGATTCCAGCGGACTGGAAAACTGCAAATGTAACGCCCCTATTTAAGAAAGGAGGGAGACAGAAAGCAGGAAACTATAAACCAGTTAACCTAACATCTGTCATTGGGAAAATGCTGGACACCATCATTAAGGAAGTAGCAGCAGGACATTTAGAAAATCATGATGCAGTCGAGCAGAGTCAACATGGTTTTATGAAGGGGAAATCATGTTTGACAAATTTGCTGGAGTTCTTTGAAGATGTAACGAACAGGGTGGATAAAGGGGAACCAGTGGTTGTCATGTATTTGGATTTCCAGAAGGCATTCGATAAGATGCCACATAAAAGGTTACAGCACAACATACCAGCTCACGGGGTTAGTGGTAATATATTAACGTGGATAGAGGATTGGCTAACTAACAGAAAACAGAGAGTCGGGATAAATGGGTCATTTTTAGATCGACAAACTGTAACTAGGGATCGGTGCTGGGGCCTCACATTTACAATCTATATTAATGATTTGGATGAAGGGACTGAGTGTAATGTAGCCAAGTTTGCTGATGATACAAAGATGGGTGGGAAAGCAAGTTGTGAGGAGGAAGCAAAGAATCTACAAAGGGATATAGACAGGCTAAGTGAGTGGGCAAACATTTGGCAGATAGAGTATAATGTGGGAAAATGTGAAATTATCCACTTTGGACACGAAACACAAAAAGTTAGTAGGCAGGTACAGCAAGTAATTAGGAAGGCAAATGGAATGTTGGCCTTTATTGCAAGGGGGATAGAGTATAAAAGTAGGGAAGTCCTGCTACAACTGTCATCATAGGCAGTCCCTTGGAATCGAGGAAGACTTGCTCCCACTCTTAAAATGAGTCTATAGGTGGCTGAACAGTCCAATATGGGAATTACAGTCCCTGTCACAGGTGGGACAGACAGTGGTTGAGGGAAGGGGAGGGTGGGACTGGTTTGCCGCATGCTCTTTCCGCTGCCTGCGCTTGGTTTCTGCATGCTCTCGGCGACAAGACTCGAGGTGCTCAGCGTCCTCCTGGATGCACTTCCTCCACTTAGGGCAGTCTTTGGCCAGGGACTCCCAGGTGTCGGTGGGGATGTTGCACTTTATCAGGGAGGCTTTGAGGGTGTCCTTGTAACGTTTCCTCTGCCCACCTTTGGCTCGTTTGCCGTGAAGGAGTTCCGAGTAGAGCGCTTGCTTTGGGAGTCTCGTGTCTGGCATGTGATCAATGTGGCCTGCCCAGCGGAGCTGATCGAGTGTGGTCAGTGCTTCGATGCTGGGGATGTTGGCCTGGTCGAGGACGCTAATGTTGGTGCGTCTGTCCTCCCAGGGGATTTGTAGGATCTTGCGGAGACATCGTTGGTTGTATTTCTCCAGCGACTTGAGGTGTCTACTGTACATGGTCCATGTCTCTGAGTCATACAGGAGGGCGGGTATTACTACAGCCCTATAGACCATAGAAACATAGAAAATAGGTGTATGAGTAGGCCATTCGGCCCTTCGAGCCTGCACCACCATTCAATAAGATTATGGCTGATCATTCCTTCAGTACCCCTTTCCTGCTTTCTCTCCATACTCCTTGATCCCCTTAGCCGTAAAGGCCATATCTAACTCCCTCTTGAATATATCCAATGAACTGGCATCAACAACTCTCTGCGGCAGGGAATTCCATAGGTTAACAACTCTCTTGAGAGAAGAAGTTTCTCCTCATCTCAGTCCTAAATGGACTACCCTTTATCCTAAGACTGTGTCCCCTGGTTCTGGACTTCCCCAACATCGGGAACATTCTACCCGCATCTAACCTGTCCAGTCCCGTCAGAATCTTTTATGTTTCTATGAGATCCCCTCTCATCCTTCTAAACTCCAGTGTATAAAAGCCCAGTTGATCCAGTCTCTCCTCATATGTTAGTCCTGCCATCCCAGGAATCAGTCTGGTGAACCTTCACTGCACTCCCTCAATAGCAAGAACGTCCTTCCTCAGATTAGGAGACCAAAACTGAACACAATATTCCAGATGAGGCCTCACCAAGGCCCTGTACAACTGCAGTAAGACCTCTCTGCTATTATATTCAAATCCTCTAGCTATGAAGGCCAACATACCATTTGCCTTCTCCACCGCCTGCTGTACCTGTATGCCAACTTTCAATGACTGATGAACAATGACACCCAGGCCTCGTTGCACCTCCCCTTTTCCTAATCTGCCGCCATTCAGATAATATTCTGTCTTCGCGATTTTGCCCCCAAAGTGGATAACCTCATATTTATCCACATTATACTGCATCTGCCATGCATTTGCCCACTCACCTAACCTGTCCAAGTCACCCTGCAGCCTCATAGCGTCCCCCTCACAGCTCACACCATGAGCTTGGTGGTAGATGTGCGGGCCTGGTCTTCAAACACTCTTTTCCTCAGGCGGCCGAAGGCTGCACTGGCGCACTGGAGGCGGTGTTAAATCCTGTCGTCAATGTCTGATCTTGTTGATGAGAGGCTTCCGAGCAATGGGAAATTGTCCACGTTGTCCAGGGCCGTGCCATGGATCTTGATGACTGGGAGGCAGTACTGTGCGGCGAGGACAGGCTGGTGGAGGACCTTTGTCTTACGGATGTTTTGCGTAAGGCCCATGCTTTCGTACGCCTGAGTGAATACGTCGACTGTGCCCTGGAGTTCAGCCTCTGTATGTGCGCACAGACTCCGGCGTTGTCCGCGTACTGTAGCTTGACGACAGAAGTTGGAGTGGTCTTGGACCTGGCCTGGAGATGACGAAGGTTGAACAGGTTCCCACTGGTCCTGTAGTTTAGTTCCACTCCAGCGGGGAGCTTGTTGACTGTGAGGTGGAGCATGACAGCATGGAAGGTTGAAAAGAGGGTTGGGCGATGATGCAGCCCTGTTTGACCCCTGTCCGGTCGTGGATTGGGTCTGTAATGGATCCGTTGGTAAGCATCGCAGTCTGCATGTCATCGTGGAGCAGGCAGAGGATGGTGACGAACTTTTGGGAGCGTCTGAAATGGAGGAGGACGCTCCATAGACTCTCGCGGTTGACAGTGTCAAAGGTCAACTGTACAACACGTTGGTCAGACCACACCTGGAGTACTGTGTAAAGTTTTGGTTTCCTTATTTAAGGAAGGGTAAAACTGCACCAGAGTCAGTTCAGAGAAGCTTGACGAAGTTGATTCCTGAGATGAAGGGGTTATCACATGAAGAACGGGTGAGCAGGTCGGTCTTATACTCAATGGAGTTTCGAAGATTTAGTCTCCCAAGGTCCACGTTGTCCAGGGCCGTGGATCTTGATGACGGGGGGGCAGTGCTGTGTGGCCAGGTCAGGTTGGTGGAGGATCTTTATCTTACAGATAGTTAGCATAAGGCCCATGCTTTTGTACGCCTCAGTGAAGATGTTGACGATGACTTGGAGTTCAGTCTCTGAATGTGCGCAGACACAAGCATCGTCCGCATACTATAGCTCAACGACAGAGGATGGGGCGGTCTTGGATCTGGCCTGGAGACGACAAAGAGTGAACAGGTTCCCACTTGTTCTATAGTTTAGTTCCACTCCAGCGGGGAACTTGTTGAGTGTGAGATGGAGCACTGCAGCGAGGAAGATCGAGAAGAGGGTTGGCGCGATGACGCAACCCTGCTTGACCCCGGTGCGGACGTGGATTGAGTCTGTGGTGGATCCGTTGGTCAAGATCACAGCCTGCATGATGTGGAGCAGGCGGAGGATGGCGACAAACTTTTGGGGGCAGCTGAAATGGAGGAGGACGCTCCATAGTCCCTCACGGTTAACAGTGTCAAAGAAGGCCATGTACAAGGGTTGGTGCTGTTCCCCGCATTCTGTTGGAGTTGTCGCGTCGTAAAGATCATGTCCGTTGTACCCCGTAGTGGATGGAATCCACACTGCGACTCCGGGAGGAGCTCCTCAGCCACAGGGAGAAGACGATTGAGGAGGATTCTAGCGACGACTTTCCCAGTGGCTGATAACACGGAGATTCCTCTGTCGTTGCTGCAGTCGGACTTGTCCCCTTTTTTAAAGATGGCCACGATTATTGCATCTCTGAGATCTCCTGGCATGCTCTCCTCCTTCCAGATGAGAGAGATGAGGTCACGCATTTGTGCCAAGGGTACCTCTTCGCCATGATCTTATTGAATGGCGGTGCAGGCTTGAAGTGCTGAATGGCCAACTCCTGCACCTATTTTCTGTGTTTCTATACTTTAGTGCCTCAGCGGGGATTCTAACCACTCCTGTTGCCTTGTTCTTGAGCTGGCGGATGGCCTTTTCTACCTCGTGCAGGGCTGGGATTTTGCTGAGATGGGGGCGGGTAGCATGCTGCGGGATGGAGTCGAGGACACTCGTGTCAAAGGCAGAGTCTCGATTAAGGGGATCTTCGAAGTGCACCTTCCAGCGGGCCCTGACTGCCTCGGTGTCCTTGATGAGTGTCTCCCCGTTCTTGGCCAGCAGTGGGGTGGGGCATTGAGCTTGGGTTATTGGTGGCCTTGACTGCGGTGAAGAAATCCTCGCACATCATGGCTGATGGCCAGCTGCTGAATCTCCTGTGCTTTCTCCATCCACTATCTATTCTTTTTTTGCTGGGCCTCGGCCGTAAGCCGTCTATAAAGCTGCTTTGCTGCTCCCGAGTTGGGTGGTTGTTTTAGGTTCAGAAATGCCCTGCGCTTGGGATTTATTAACTCTTGGATCTCCTGGTCATTCTCATCAAACCAGTCCTGGTGTGCCTATTATCAGCAAGGGCAGATATTGACGACGAGATTCAACACCGCCTCCAGTGCGCCTTCGGCACCCTGAGGAAAAGAGTGTTTGAAGACCAGGCCCTCAAATCTGGCACCAAGCTCATGGTCTACAGGGCTGTAGTAATAACCCGCCCTCCTGTATGGCTCAGAGACATGGACCATGTACAGTCGACACCTCAAGTTGCTGGAGAAATACCACCAACGATGTCTCCGCAAGATCCTGCAAATCCCCTGGGAGGACAGACGCACCAACATTAGTGTCCTCGACCAGGCCAACATCCCCAGCATCGAAGCACTGTCCACACTCGACTAGCTCCGCTGGGCAGGGCCACATTGTTCACATGCCAGACACGAGACTCCCAAAGCAAGCGCTCTACTCTGAACTCCTTCATGGCAAACGAGCCCCAGGTGGGCAGAGGAAACGTTTCAAGGACACCCTCAAAGCCTCCCTGATAAAGTGCAACATCCCCACCGACACCTGGGAGTCCCTGGCCAAAGACCGCCCTAAGTGGAGGAAGTGCATCCGGGAGGGCGCTGAGCACCTCGAGTCTCATCGCCGAGAGCATGCAGAAACCAAGCGCAGGCAGCGGAAGGAGTGTGCGGCAAACCTGTCCCACCAACCCTTTCCCTCAACCACTATCTGTCCCACCTGTGACAGGGACTGTAATTCCCATATTGGACTGTTCAGTCACCTGAGAACTCACTTTTGGAGTGGAAGCAAGTCTTCCTCGATTTCGAGGGACTGCCTATGATGATGGAGAAGATTTAGAGGTGTTCTTACTGAAAGATATAAGATTCTGAGGGGGCTTGACAAGATAGATGCAGAGAGGATGTTTCCCCTCGTGGGGGAATCTAGAACTAGGGGGCTTAATTTCAGAATAAATTAAACGGAATTGAGGAGGAATTTCTTCTCAGAGGGTCGTGAATCCTTGAAACTCTACATCAGAGAGCTGTGGAGGCTGGGTCATTAAATGTATTTAAGGTGGAGGTGGACAAATTTTTGAAAGATAGGGGAGTCAAAGGTTATGGGGAGTGGGCGGGGAAGTGGAGTTGAGTCCATGATCAGATCAGCCATGATCTTATTGAATGGCGGAGCAGGCTCGAGGGGCCAAATGGCCGACTCCTGCTCCTATTTCTTATGTTCTTAATTAGTCCCACTCCCCCCTGCTCTTTCCCCATAACCCTGCAAAATTTTCCTTCTCAAGTATTTATTCAATTCTCTTTTGAAAGTTACCATAAGAACATAAGAAATAGGAGCAGGAGTAGGCCATACGGCCTCTCGAGCCTGCTCCGCCATTTAATACGTCCTTATCGCTCAAAAATCTGTCTATCTCCGCTTTAAACATATTCAATGACCCAGCCTCCACAGCTCTCTGGGGCAGTGAATTCCACAGATTTACAACCCTCAGAGAGAAGAAATTCCTCCTCATCTCAGTTTTAAATGGATGGCCCCTTATTCTGAGATAATGTCCCCTAGTTATAGTTTCCCCTATGAGTGGAGCTATCCTCTCTGTATCCACCTTGTCGAGCCCCTTCATTATCTTATATGTTTCAATAAGATCACCTCTCATTCTTCTGAACTCCAATGTGTGTAGGCCTAATCTACTCAACCTATCTTCATAAGTCAACCCCCTCATCTCCGGAATCAACCTAGTGAACCTTCTCTGAACAGCCTCCAATGCAAGTATATCCTTCCTTAAATACGGAGACCAAAACTGCACGCAGTACTCCAGGTGTGGCCTCACCAATACCCTGTACAGTTGTAGCAGGACTTCCCTGCTTTTATACTCCATCCCCCTTGCAATAAAGGCCAACATTCCATTTGCCTTCCTGATCACTTGCTGTACCTGCAGACTAACTTTTTGTGTTTCATGCACAAGGACCTCCAGATCCCTCTGTACCACAGCATTTTGGAGTCTTTCTCCATTTAAATTATAATTTGCTTTTTTTTTGCCAGTGTGGATAACCTCACATTTTCCCACATTATACACCATCTGCCAATTTTTGCCCACTCACTTAGCCTGTCTATATCCCTTTGCAGATTCTTTGTGTCCTCCTCACAACTTGCTTTCCCACCCATCGTTGTATCATCAGCAAACTTGTCTACATTACACTCGGTCCCTTCATCCAAGTCATTAATATAGATTGTAAATAGTTGAATCTGCTCCCACCGCCCTTTTAGGCAGTGCATTCCAGATCACAACAACTCGCTGCGTAAAAACATTCTCCCCATCTCTCCTTAGTTCTTTTGCCTTAAATCTGTGCACTCTGGTTACCGACCCTCCTGCCCCCGGGAATACTTTCTCCTTATTTACTCCGTCAAAACTTCTCATGATTTTGAATGCCTCTATTAAATTTTCTCGTAACCTTCTCTGCTCTAAGGTGAACAACTCCAGCTCCTCTGTACATAATTGAAGTCCCTCATTCCTGGAACCATTCACGTAAAGTTCCTCTGCACCCTCCCCAAGGCCCTGACATCCTTCCTGAAGTGTGAATGAACGAAGGATGAAGGTGCTGTGTTTAATTCTGTCCCATACTGTATCATTCAGATAGCTGGCTAAGTACATCGGCACTGTACCAAACCACGCCACTTCCTGGCACTGTACCAAACCACACCACTTCCTGGCACTGTACCAAACCACGCCACTTCCTGGCACTGTACCAAACCACACCACTTCCTGGCACTGTACCAAACCACACCACTTCCTGGCACTGTACCAAACCATGCCACTCGCCGGCACTGTACCAAACCAGGCTACTTCCTGGCACTTTGCCAAACCACGCCACTAGCCGGCACAGTACCAAACCACACCACTTCCCAGCACTGTACCAAACCACACCGCTTCCCAGCACTGTACCAAACCACGCCACTTCCTGGCACAGTACCAAACCACACCACTTCCCAGCACTGTACCAAACCACACCACTTCCCAGCACAGTACCAAACCACACCACTTCCCAGCACTGTACCAAACCACGCCACTTCCTGGCACTGTCCCAAACCACGCCACTTCCTGGCACAGTACCAAACCACACCACTTCCCAGCACTGTACCAAACCACACCACTTCCCAGCACTGTACCAAACCACACCGCTTCCCAGCACTGTACCAAACCACGCCACTTCCTGGCACTGTACCAAACCATGCCACTAGCCGGCACTGTACCAAACCACACCACTTCCCAGCACAGTACCAAACCACACCGCTTCCCAGCACTGTACCAAACCACGCCACTTCCTGGCACTTTGCCAAACCATGCCACTAGCCGACACTGTACCAAACCACGCCGGCACTTTGCCAAACCACGCGATTTCCCGGCACTGTGCCAAACCACGCCACTTCCTTC
The DNA here is from genome assembly GCF_044704955.1 of Pristiophorus japonicus. Lineage (NCBI taxonomy): Eukaryota > Metazoa > Chordata > Chondrichthyes > Pristiophoridae > Pristiophorus > Pristiophorus japonicus. The sequence goes on from NC_091977.1 coordinate 544,807,791, forward strand.
ACCGGCACCGTGTCTGACACTCTTTAAGCTGCATTCAGTGAATGGAATGTTTTGCCAAAGCTCATTGTGCCTGTTGTAAATATTCTGCGGCAGCAACACCTGGAGGCTTCAACTGGGTACTACAGGGGGATCCCAGGAGGTGTCAGTATACACAGGGGGTCCCCGGGGAGTGTGTCAGTATATACAGGGGGATCCCAGGAGGTGTCAGTATACACAGGGGGTCCCCGGGAGTGTGTCAGTATATACAGGTGGTCCCGGGGAGTGTGTCAGTATATACAGGGGGATCCCAGGAGGTGTCAGTATTTACCGGGGGTCCCGGGGAGTGTGTCAGTATATACAGGGGGATCCCAGGAGGTGTCAGTATACACAGGGGGTCCGCGGGAGTGTGTCAGTATTTACAGGGGGATCCCAGGAGGTGTCAGTATACACAGGGGGTCCCCGGGGAGTGTGTCAGTATATACAGGGGGATCCCAGGAGGTGTCAGTATATACAGGGGGTCCCCGGGGAGTGTGTCAGTATATACAGGGGGTCCCCGGGGAGTGTGTCAGTATACACAGGGGGTCCCCGGGGAGTGTGTCAGTATACACAGGGGGTCCCCGGGGAGTGTGTCAGTATACACAGGGGGTCCCCGGGGAGTGTGTCAGTATATACAGGGGGATCCCAGGAGGTGTCAGTATACACAAGGGGTCCCCGGGGAGTGTGTCAGTATATACAGGGGGTCCCCGGGAGTGTGTCAGTATATACAGGGGGATCCCAGGAGGTGTCAGTATACACAGGGGGTCCCCGGGGAGTGTGTCCGTATTTACAGGGGGATCCCAGGAGGTGTCAGTATACACAGGGGGTCCGCGGGAGTGTGTCAGTATATACAGGGGATCCCAGGAGGTGTCAGTATACACAGGGGGTCCCCGGGGAGTGTGTCCGTATTTACAGGGGGATCCCAGGAGGTGTCAGTATACACAGGGGGTCCCGGGGAGTGTGTCAGTATTTACCGGGGGTCCCGGGGAGTGTGTCAGTATTTACAGGGGGATCCCAGGAGGTGTCAGTATATACAGGGGGTCCCCGGGGAGTGTGTCAGTATTTACAGGGGGTCCCCGGGGAGTGTGTCAGTATATACAGGGGGTCCCCGGGGAGTGTGTCAGTATATACAGGGGGTCCCGGGGAGTGTGTCAGTATATACAGGGGGTCCCGGGGAGTGTGTCAGTATTTACAGGGAGTCCCCGGGGAGTGTGTCAGTATATACAGGGGGTCCCGGGGAGTGTGTCAGTATATACAGGGGGTCCCGGGGAGTGTGTCAGTATTTACAGGGAGTCCCCGGGGAGTGTGTCAGTATATACAGGGGGTCCCCGGGGAGTGAGTCAGTATATACAGGGGGTCCCCGGGGAGTGTGTCAGTATATACAGGGGGTCCCGGGGAGTGTGTCAGTATATACAGGGGGTCCCGGGGAGTGTGTCAGTATTTACAGGGAGTCCCCGGGGAGTGTGTCAGTATATACAGGGGGTCCCCGGGGAGTGTGTCAGTATATACAGGGGGTCCCGGGGAGTGTGTCAGTATATACAGGGGGTCCCCGGGGAGTGTGTCAGTATATACAGGGGGTCCCCGGGGAGTGTGTCAGTATATACAGGGGGTCCCGGGGAGTGTGTCAGTATTTACGGGGGTCCCCGGGAGTGTGTCAGTATTTACAGGAAGTCCCCGGGAGTGTGTCAGTATTTACAGGGGGATCCCAGGAGGTGTCAGTATATACAGGGGGTCCGCGGGAGTGTGTCAGTATTTATAGGGGGGCCCCGGGAGTGTGTCAGTATTTACAGGGCAATCCCAGGAGTGTGACAGTATTTACAGGGGGTCCCCGGGAGCGTGTCAGTATTTACAGGGGGATCCCAGGAGAGTGTCAGTGTATACAGGGGGTCCCCGGGAGTGTGTCAGTATTTACAGTCAGTCCCAGGGAGTGTATCAGTATTTACAGGGGTCCCCGAGAGTGTGTCCGTATTTACAGGGGGTCCCCAGGAGTGTGTCAGTATTTACAGGAGGTCCCGGGGAGTGTGTCAGTATTTACAGGGGGTCCCGGGGAGTGTGTCAGTATTTACAGGGGGTCCCCGGGAGTGTGTCAGTATTTACAGGGGGTCCCTGGGAGTGTGTCAATATTTACAGCAGGTCCCGGGGAGTGTGTCAGTATTTACAGGGGGTCCCCAGGAGCGTGTCAGTATTTACAGGGGGTCCCGGGGAGCGTGTCAGTATTTACAGGGGGTCCCGGGGAGTGTGTCAGTATTTACAGGAGGTCCCCAGGAGTGTGTCAGTATTTACAGGAGGTCCCCGGGAGTGTGTCAGTATATACAGGGGGTCCCCAGGAGTGTGTCAGTATTTACAGGGGGTCCCGGGGACTGTGTCAGTATTTACAGCAGGTCCCGGGGAGTGTGTCAGTATTTACAGGGGGTCCCCAGGAGTGTGTCAGTATTTACAGGGGGTCCCCAGGAGTGTGTCAGTATTTATAGGGGGTCCCGGGGAGTGTATTGCACCAGTGTGTGTACCCTCCCAAGGATGATATTACAGCCTTTCTCCCTGGACAGCTATCAGCAGCAGTGGAATGGGCTGTTGCTTCTCCTTGATATCCTGTTTTTTTGATCTTGCAGGTGGTCGGTTTAAGAAGGAGATTGTGGTTGATGGACAGAGCTACCTCCTGCTTATTCGGGATGAGGGGGGACCTCCCGAGGTGCAGGTAAGCCGGCAAACTTCAGCAACTGCATCCTTCTTTTGATTGGCCACTGAGTTGCGTAACTTCACCCGGCGGTTACTGGTCAGGGCCTGTTTCTCACACACCAATTCTCCCAGATATCGTCAGCGGGTGGGTAGGCAAGCCACTCGCACCTTGGGCCCTGGCTGGAAACTCTGCAATAACAGAGTGTGCCTGGGCCCTCGCTTTAACGTCTCTGCCAAAAGACAGCACCTGGTTTTAACAGAGTAGATAGAGAACAACTATTCCCTCTGACCAGTGGGTCAATAACCAGAGGTCATTAATTTAACATCATTGACAAAAGATCTCACGGGGCGATGAGAAATGTTTTCACTTGGAGAGGTGTCAGGATCTGGAACGCTGGTCCTGGGAGGATGCAGGAAGTTACTTCCATATATAATTTTATAAGAGATTTGGACAGGGACCTGAGGATGAGGAATTTATAGGAATATGGGCAAAAAGCGGGAATGTGGGACTAAGCACCACTGCTCTTTCAAGGAGGCAGCACTGCCCGACGGGCCGAATGACCACCTCCTGCACAGTAGGTTTCTATGATTCTGTGACGGTGTAGCACTCCCTCAGTATTGCCCCTCCGACAGTGCGGCTCTCCCTCAGTACTGCCCCTCCGACAGTGCGGCGCTCCCTCAGTGCTGCCCCTCCGACAGTGCGGCGCTCCCTCAGTACTGCCCCTCTGACAGTGCGGCGCTCCCTCAGTATTGCCCCTCCGACAGTACGGCACTCCCTCAGTACTGCCCCTCTGACAGCGCGGCGCTCCCTCAGTGCTGCCCCTCCGACAGTGCGGCGCTCCCTCAGTACTGCCCCTCCAAAGTCCAGTCGCCCATGTTCAGCAAATGATGGTTAATTTCCAAAGTCAATGTCTGATGCTCTCATGTCAGTAAGGATATAATGAACTATAGCTCCTTCCATGGACGATGTATAATCCAGCCTCTCTGGACCCAACCCCACTCATTCAATGTGTCGAGGGAAAATCTGCGTCAGCACGTGCCGAATCCTAACGAAATCGAGGCTGAACGCGAGATGATCCATTCTCAGTCAGTGGGCCAGGCCTCCAGTCGTAGATTGTTCCCAATGGAGTCCTTGATCTCAGTCTATAACAATCAATTCTTTCAGCCGACCACACTGCACAATGATTCTGGCAAGATGTGGGTGTCGCTGGCAAGGTCGGCATTTATTGCCCATCCTGGAGAAGGTGGCAGTGGGCTGCCTTCAACGCAGCAGTCCATGTTTGCAGTGTTTGATATAACCGAGTGTCTTGCTGGGCCACTTCAGAGAGCAGTTCAGAATCATCCACGTTGATGTGGGACTGGAGTCACCTCTCGGTTGGGGAAGGATGGCAGATTTCCGCCCCAAAGGCCTTTTGTGAATAGGTAATGTTTTTACAGTTTAGCGGCAGCTTTTTATTTTTAGAGATCTGAAACTGAATTAAAATTGTCAAATTGCCGTGGTGGAAATTGAACTCTGTTTCTCTGCATTATTCGTCCAGGCCTCTGTATTACTGGTGCAGTATCAAATCCGCTGGACAATCCACTGGGAGATGTACGGAGTGTCCCGGGGATCGGGGGATGTACGGAGTGTCCCGGGGATCGGGGGATGTACGGAGTGTCCCGGGGATCGGGGGATGTACGGAGTGTCCCGGGGATCGGGAGATGTACGGGGTGTCCCGGGGATTGGGGGATGTACGGAGTGTCCCGGGGATCGGGGCTGGGGGATGTACGGAGTGTCCCGGGGATCGGGGGATGTACGGAGTGTCCCGGGGATCGGGGGATGTACGGGGTGTCCCGGGGATCGGGGGATGTACGGAGTGTCCCGGGGATCGGGGGATGTACGGAGTGTCCCGGGGATCGGGGGATGTACGGAGTGTCCCGGGGATCGGGGGATGTACGGAGTGTCCCGGGGATCGGGGCTGGGGGATGTACGGAGTGTCCCGGGGATCGGGGCTGGGGGATGGAGGGAGTGGGGTGTTCCAGGGACTGGCTAAGTGGGTTAAGGTATTTGGGGAGAATGTGGGTGGGTGGGGTTACGGGGAGCAGGTTCGGGTTGGTGGAATGGGTGGGATATATTTGTTGGGCCACGCGCTGATCGTTAGCTTTGTTTGTGTCCCTTGCAGTTTGCAGCCTGGGTGGATGCCGTGATTTTTGTCTTTAGTCTGGAGGACGAGATTAGCTTCCAGACGGTTTACAATTATTACATGCGACTCTCCAGTTACCGTAACACAGCCGAGATCCCGATGGTACTTGTAGGAACACAGGGTAAGTGAGCTCGGCATTGCTTGCTCTTATGGCCTTGCGAGAGCCACAGATGCCCGTACCAGCGGTTGGCAGGGTGACTCTGGGCTGCATTAGGAGTGTTGCTGCTCTATGCTCTCGATGAAGGACGCTGACATGCTGCGGTACTGTATGTTTCTCTCTGTGTGACTCTCAATTGCCTTTACTCTGTGTACTGGGGATGTGACTCTATTCTGCCTGTTACCTAGTGTAACTGTATCGCCTGTAGTTAATCTGTGATCCTTTATTGATCGCCTGTAGTTAGAAACATAGAAATTTACAGCACAGAAGGAGGCCAATTCGGCCCATCGTGTCCATGCCGGCCGACAAAGATCCGCACGGCCCTCGGTCAGCAGCCCTGAAGGTTACATATAAACCAATGAACAATGACGGAAAGGCAAAGAGCACCCAGCCCAACCAGTCCGCCTCACACAACTGCGACACCCCTTACACTGAAACATTCGACACTCCACCCCAACCGGAGCCATGTGATCTCCTGGGAGAGGCAAAAACCAGATTAAAAACCCAGGCCAATTTGGGGAAAAAAAATCTGGGAAAATTTCTCTCCATCCCATCCAGGCGATCGACACTAGTCCAGGAGATTACCCTGGCCGTATTCTATTCCCTGCAGTACTTACCATTATATCTGTGTCAGCTAACAAGAGGTTATTCCATCTATCCCAGCTCTAGGTCTGTAACCCTGCAGGTTATTGCTCTTCAAGTGCCCATCCAACCATCTAATAAATTTGGTGACAGTTTCTGCATCCACCACTCTTCCAGGCAGCGAGTTCCAGATCCCCACAACCCTTTGTAAAGAAGCCCCCCCTCAAATCCCCTCTAAACTTTCCACCAACCTAAAAACTATACCCCCTCGTAATAGATCCCTCCACCAATGGAAAAAGTCCCTTACTATCCACAATGTCCAGGCCCCTCAATATTTTGTACACCTCAATGAGGTCTCCTCTCAACCTCCTCTGTTCCAATGAGAACAAACCCAGCCTATCCAATCTGTCCTCATAACTAAGATTCTCCATTCCAGGCAGCATCCCAGTAAATCTCCTCTGCACCCTCTCCAGTGCAATCACGTTCTTCCTATAATATATCGACCAGAACTGCACGCAGTACTCCAGCTGTGGCCTAATCAGAGTATTATACAATTTAAGCATAACCTCCCTGCTCTTATATTCTATGCCTTGGCCAATAAAGGCAAACATTCCGTATGCCTTCTTAACCACCTTATCCACCTGGCCTGCTACTTTCAGGGATCTGTGGACAAGCACTCCAAGGTCCCTTTGTTCCTCTACACTATTAAGTGGCCTACCGCTTAATGTGTATCCCCTTTCCTTATTAGCCCTCCCAAAGTGCATCATCTCACACTTCTCTGAATTAAATTCCATTTGCCACTGCTCTGCCTACCTGACCAGTAGATTGATATCCTCCTGCAGCCCATGACTTTCCTCTTCATTATCAACCACACAGCCAATTTTAGTGTCATCTGCAAACTTCTTAATCATACTCCCTATATTCAAATCTAAATCATTGATATATACCACAAAAAGCAAGGGACCCAGTACTGAGCCCTGCGGAACTCCACTGGAAACATCCTTCCAGTCACAAAAACATCCATCAATCATTACCCTTTGCTTCCTATCTCTAAGCCAATTTTGAATCCAACTTGCCACTTTGCCCTGGATCCCATGGGCTTTAACCTTCGTGACCAGTCTACCATGTGGGAACTTGTCAAAAGCTTTGCTAAAGTCCATATACACTACATCGTACACACTACCCTCATCGACCCTCTTGGTTACCTCCTCAAAAAATTCAATCACGTTAGTCAAACACGATCTTCCCATAACAAATCCGTGCTGACTGTCCCTAATTAATCCTTGCCTATCCAAATGCAGATTTATCCTATCTTTCAGGATTTTTTCCAATAATTTTCCCACCACTGACGTTAGGCTGACAGGCCTGTAATTAAAGAAGCAGTAACGGGACATTTGGAAAAGCAAAATTCGGGCAGGCAGGGTCAGCATGGATTTATGAAGGGAAAGTCATGTTTGACAAATTTTCTGGAATTCTTTGAGGATGTAACGAACAGGGTGGATAAAGGGGAACCAGTGGATGTGGTGTATTTGGATTTCCAGAAGGCATTTGACAAGGTACCACATAAAAGGTTACTGCACAAGATAAAAGTTCACGGGGTTGGGGGAATATATTAGCATGGATAGAGGATTGGCTAACTAACAGAGAACAGAGAGTTGGGATAAATGGTTCATTCTCTGGTTGCAACCAGTAACCAGTGGGATACCGCAGGGCTCAGTGCTGGGACCCCAACTATTTACAATCTATATTAACGACTTGAAGGAAGGGACTGAGTGTAATGTAGCCAAGTTTGCTGACGATACAAAGATGGGAGGAAAAGCAATGTGTGAGGAGGACACACAAAATCTGCAAAAGGACATAGACACGCTAAGTGAGTGGGTAAAAATTTGGCAGATGGAGTATAATGTTGTAAAGTGTGAGGTCATGCACTTTGGCAGAAAAGAATCAAAGAGCAAATTATTATTTAAATGGATAAAGATTGCAAAGTGCTGCAGTACAGCGGGACCTGGGGATACTTGTGCATGAAACAAAAGGTTAGTATGCAGGTACAGCAAGTGATCAGGAAGGCCAATGGAATCTTGGCCTTTATTGCAAAGGGGATGGAGTATAAAAGCAGGGAAGTCTTGCTACAGTTGTACAGGGGATTGGTGAGGCCACAGATAGATAGATTTTTAACCAATAAGGGAATTAAGGGTTACGGGGAGCGGGCGGGTAAGTGGAGCTGAGTCCACGGCCAGATCAGCCATGATCTTGTTGAATGGCGGAGCAGGCTCGAGGGGCTAGATGGCCTACTCCTGGTCCTAATTCTTATGTTCTTATGAATAAGGGACCGTCTATTTAAAACTGAGATGAGAAATTTCTTCTCTCAGAGGGTTGTAAATCTGTGGAATTCGCTACCTCAGAGAGCTGTGAAATAAATTTAGGACAGAAATCGACAGTTTCATAAACGATAAGGGGATAAGAGGTTATGGGGAGCGGGCAGGAAATTAGAGCTGAGTCCATGATCAGATCAGCCATGGTCTTATTGAATGGCGGAGCAGGCTCGAGGGCCGTATGGCCTACTACTCCTCCTATTTCTGACGTTCTTATGTACTCGGCCTAACCCTTTCTCCCTTCTTAAACAAAGGTACCACTTTAGCAGTCCTCCAGTCCTCTGGCACCATGTCTGAATCCAAAGAAGACTGGAAAATGATGGGCAAGGCCTCTGCTATTTCTTCTTTTACTTCGCTCAACAGCCTGGGATGCATTTCATCCGGGCCTGGGGACTTTAAAAGCCGCTATATTCTTTAATACTTCCTCTCTCATTATGTTTATTTCATCCAGAATATCACACTCCTCCTCGATAGCAGTATCTGCATTACCCCTTTGTGAAAACAGATGCAAAGTATTCGTTAAGAACCCGACCAACATCTTCCATCTCCACACAAAGATTGCCCTCATGGTCTCTAATAGGGCCTACCCTTTCTTTAGTTACCCTCGTACTCTTAATATATTTATAGAACATCTTTGGGTTTTACTTAATATTACAAGACTTTCTCATGGTCTCTCTTAGCATTCCTAATATTATTTTTAATTTTGCCTCTTAACATTCTATATTTCTCCAAAGATTCTATAATATTTAGTATTGAGTTAATCTGTGACCGTTTATTGATCGCCTATAGTTAATCTGTGACCGTTTATTGATCGCTTGTAGTTAATCTGTGACCGTTTATTGATTGCCTATAGTTCGTCTATGACCGTTTATTGATCGCCTATAGTTAATCTGTGACCGTTTATTGATCGCCTATAGTTAGTCTGTGACCGTTTATTGATCGCCTATAGTTAGTCTATGACCATTTATTGATTGCCTATAGTTAATCTGTGACCGTTTATTGATTGCCTATAGTTAATCTGTGACCGTTTATTGATCGCCTATAGTTAGTCTGTGACCGTTTATTGATCGCCTATAGTTAATCTGTGACCGTTTATTGATCGCTTGTAGTTAATCTGTGACCGTTTATTGATCGCCTGTAGTTCGTCTGTGACCGTTTATTGATCGCCAATAGTTAATCTGTGACCGTTTATTGATCGCCTATAGTTAATCTGTGACCGTTTATTGATCGCCAATAGTTAATCTGTGACCGTTTATTGATCACTTGTAGTTAATCTGTGACCGTTTATTGATCGCCTGTCATTGATCCGTTTATTAGATGCGATCAGTGCAACGAACCCTCGGGTGATCGATGATGCTCGGGCCCGGAAGCTGTCCAATGACTTGAAGCGATGCACGTACTACGAGACGTGTGCTACGTATGGACTGAATGTAGAACGGGTCTTCCAGGATGGTAATGCCACCTTCGGACCTTTCACAGCACGTGCTGAATTCACAGCAGCAACGTTTCTGGCAGCTCCCATCTGCAGGCAGGGCTCCTAACAGGAAATATAACTCCCTTTCGTCCCCTTGCGGCCCCTTTCATTTTGGTACTCTTTCTCCCTGTTCTTTTCCCTTCTAGTGACCGAATGCTGTCTGCGGCAGCTCTTTGTGCAATTTATTTATCTGTATTTATCATGCAGTAAATTGATGCCTGTTAAAATTCACAGGTTGTCAGAGTGGCTGCAGTACTGCTGAGTCACCTGCAGGTGGTGGTGTTGATCCAACTGAAGTCGCAGCTCCCACTGGCGCCCCATGGTGGCGCACTGTGGTACTGCGGCAGTGCAGCAGAGTGACAGAAACCCCTCAGACGACCAGGAACTATCAAACAAGTTGTAGTTCTCGTATATCATTGTCTTTGTGCACACGACCAGCCCCAGAAGTTGAACTACAGTTGGAACGCTGCAAATGGTCTCTAGATGGCTGTGCTCACAAGTGAGAAGCGCTTGCTCGGGCAAAGTACCGCCAGGTGTTGGAACGCTGCTGAGCGAGAGAGAGTCAGCACCTTGGTGAAAGACGGGGATACTGGGGCTGTCTGTGCAGGGTCTGTGTCGATAACTGATTGGCTCAGTCAGAAAGCCTGACGGTGTCTGATGTTCCCTTGTTTAGTGGCTCAGAAGATTGTGGCGTTGCGGAAGAAGCAGCAGTTATCAATCGGACCGTGCAAGTCACTGCCGAACTCGCCCAGTCATTCCTCCGTTCCGAACGCCTCCATCCCATCCGTGCACATCAACCAGGTGAGGCCTCACTGTCAGGGTATCAGGGCCGTGTGGTCAATGTGGGAGCCAGCTGTACTGTTTGATATTGACATGTATGTGCTGCAGCTGGTTATAACCAGAGAGAGAGAGATCGACACAAGTGCACACATACGCAAGCACGCTCACTGTACTGCTGACTGGAGATGGGGGTGAGGGGAGGGAGGGAGGTGAGCAGCTCACCTGCAGCCTCAGTGGGCACTATTGCATTCATACAGCATGTTTCACAACCTCAGGACGTCTCAAAGTGCTTTACAGCCAATGAAGGGAGTGCAGCAAAGGTTCACCAGACTGATTCCTGGGATGGGGGGATTGTCCTATGAGGAGAGATTGAGCAGACTAGGCCGATACTCTAGAGTTTAGAAGAATGAGGTGACCTCATTGAAACATACAACATTCTCACAGGGCTTGACCGGGTAGATGCAGGGAGGGTGTTTCCCCCGGGCTGGGGAGTCTAGAACCAGGGGTCACAGTCTCAGGATAAGGGGTCGGCCATTTAGGACTGAGATGAGGAGAAATTTCTTCACTCAGAGGGTGGTGAATCTTTGCAATTCTCTGCCCCAGAGGGCTGTGGAGGCTCAGTCGTTCTGTGGGTCACCCAGTGGGTGCTGTGATAGACTGTGGGTCACCCAGTGGGTGCTGTGTTAGACTGTGGGTCACCCAGTGGGTGCTGTGATAGACATGGGTCACCCAGTGGGTGCTGTGTTAGACTGTGGGTCACCCAGTGGGTGCTGTGATAGACGTGGGTCACCCAGTGGGTGCTGTGTTAGACTGTGGGTCCCAGTGGGTGCTGTGTTAGACTGTGGGTCACCCAGTGGGTGCTGTGTTAGACTGTGGGTCACCCAGTGGGTGCTGTGCTGGTTTTAATCTGCTGTGAACCCCGCAGGCCGCTAATGGAGGCGTCTTCAGCGACTATTCCTCGTCAGTGCCGTCCACGCCCAGTATGAGCCAGAAGGAACTGCGAATCGAGACGATCGCTGCATCCAGCACTCCCACCCCTGTCCGCAAGCAATCCAAGCGGCGCTCCAACATCTTCACAGTAAGTACCAGGCCGATCATCTCCTCGCGGGGCACCTCCGGGCTCCACTCTTTGACCGTCTGAGCCTTGTCAATTGCTGGGGCTGTTTTCTGGCATTAAACATTTAAAAAGGTGAATATTTATGTCGCACCATTCTGTCCACAGCAGAGAGGAATGAGCAGCCAATCTGTTTCTGGTGGTGTTGATTGTGGGAGAACTCCCTGCTCTTCAAATCTTAAACATCCACCGGAACAGTGCACAGGGCAACAACCAGTGGCATTTATATAGCACCTATAACGTCCCAAGATGCTTCACAGGAGCACAGCAGACACAAATTGACACCAAGCCAAAGAAGGAGATACTGGGAGGAGTGACGGAAAGCTTGGCCAGAGAGGTGGGCTTTCAGGAGGAGGGAGAGGTGAAGGGGTTTAAGAGCACAGAGCTTTAACACGCAGCACTCCTTCAGTGCTGCACTGGAGTGTCGGGCTGGGCTGTCACCTCACATCCTGCGGAGAACAGCAATGAGCGTGCATTAAAGACAGAAAATGCTGGCGGCACTCAGCAGATCAGGCAGCAGCTGAGGCGAGAGGAACAGAGTTAGCCTTTCAGGCCGAAGATTGCAATCGGTTCTGCACAGACGCTGCCTGACCCACTGAGTGTTCCTGCATCTGTTGCCTTTATTTCCCATTCCCAGCATCTGCTTTTGTGAGCATGCATTGCGAGGCTGTACACTACTGAATAGGGTCCTGAGAAAGGGGACGAGAGACGGTGGGCAGTGTGGACAAGAGCTGGGTCCCCACCATCAACATCCTGGGGGTCACCATTGACCAGAAACTTAACTGGACCAGCCACATAAATACTGTGGCCACAAGAGCAGGTCAGAGGCTGGGTATTCTGCGGTGAGTGTCTCACCTCCTGACTCCCCAAAGCCTTCCCACCATCTACAAGGCACAAGTCAGGAGTGTGATGGAACACTCTCCACTTGCCTGGATGGTGCAGCTCCAACAACACTCGAGAAGCTCGACACCATCCAGGACAAAGCAGCCGCTTGATCGGCCCCCCATCCACCACCTCCAACACTCACTCCCTCCACCACCTCCAACACTCACTCCCTCCACCACCTCCAACACTCACTCCCTCCACCACCTCCAACACTCACTCCCTCCACCACCGGCGCCCCCTGGCTGCAGTGTGTACCATCTACAAGATGCACTGCAGCAACTCGCCAAGGCTTCTTCAACAACACCTCCCAAACCCGCGACCTCTACCACCTAGAAGGACAAGGGCAGCAGGCGCATGGGAACACCACCACCTCCACGTTCCCCTCCCAGTCACACACCATCCTGACTTGGAAATATATCGGCCGTTCCTTCATCGTCGCTGGGTCACAATCCTGGAACTCCCTCCCTAACAGCACTGTGGGAGCACCTTCACCACACGGGCTGCAGCGGTTCAAGAAGGCGGCTCACCACCACCTTCTGAGGACAATAAATACCAGCCTTGGCAGAGACACCCACAGCCCAGGAACGAATAAAAAGCAAAGATTGTCACGGCAACTCCCGCCTTGGAGGGCATCGCTGGATGCCAAGGGCCGGTTCCAGCCGGCTGGTCTCAGACTGTGGAATGTCGATCCCTGCACACCCTCACTGTCACCGAATGACGGGCAAAGCAAAGGCTGTGGGTGTGATTCGGCCGGCCAGCACGGAGCTAAAGATGAGATTTACATTGGGCCCAACGGGTCCCTGCCGGTGGTTTATGCTCCACTCGAGCCCCCTCACATCCCTCTCCATCTCATCCCATCACCAAATCCTTCTATTCCTTTCTCCCTCATGTGTTTATCCCCTGAGTTCCACATTCCCACCACTCTCTGGACAAAGAAGTTTCTCCTGAATTCCCTTTTGGATTTATTAGTGACTATCTTCTCCTCGAGTTCTGGTCTCCCCCACGTGGAAAACTCATATCTACGTCTATCCTATCGAACCCCTTCATATTTTTACAGACCTCGATCAGGTCAGCCCGCAGTCTTCTCTCTCCCAGTTAGCGAAGCTCGCAGCCTGATAGTTATACAGGAATGGATTTAGATAAAGCAGCCTGCAGCCAATGGCTGTCCCTCCGGGGGAAAGAGACAGCAGCACACCTTATTCCGAAACCGCTCGAAGCTCACAGGAAGAGCAATTGGCCAGACCAGCCCAGCTGTCAAACCTTTGTTCCACATCCCTTAGTGCCCCTCACAGTCAACCACAAGTAGCTCGGTTAATCTGCGTTGAAAGTGTCTGGGGCTCCACATTCCATCCCCTCCTGCGTAGCGCAGCGGTTCAGTTGCTGGACTAATAATCCTGAGAATATGAGTTCCTATCCCACCATGGACAGTTTGAGAAATATAAAAATCTGGGAATACAAAGCTGGTGTCAATACAAGTGACCATGAAGCTGTGGGATTGTGGGAAAAACCCAACTGAGCGGGATGTACAACTGCCCTGCCAGCAAAGCCAACATCCTGAGAATGAATAATAAAACAACCTCCATGTGCTTCGCATACAGTCAATTCATTCAAGTTCAGGCTTGGCAGCCAGTTTGTGGAGATCAAGATCCCGGAAATCGTAGTGCGACAAAGCGCTGGTTACTCTGTGTTCCTCAGATGTTGCTCGAGAGTAGAATGTTGGCCTGGACGTCTGCTCTTTGTCTAAGCAGTCACTGGATCTCTCACAACAGCCTGAATCAGCACAACAGGCAGGCAGAGCCTCGATTTAACCACTCTGAAGGATGGCACCTCCGACAGTGCAGAACTCCCTCAGTAATGCCCCTCCGACAGTGCTGCACTCCCTCAGTACTGCATCTCCGACAGTGCGGCACTCCCTCAGTACTGCCCCTCCGACAGTGCAGAACTCCCTCAGTACCGCCCCTCTGACAGTGCGGCACTCCCTTAGTACTGCCCCTCCGACAGTGCGGCGATCCCTCAGTTCTGCCCCTCCGACAGAGCAGCACTCCTTCAGCACTGCCCCTCCAACAGTGCAGTGCTCCCTCAGCACTGCCTCTCCAACAGTGCGGCGCTCCCTCAGTACTGTCCCTCCGACAGTGCGACATTCCCTCAGTACTGCTCCTCCAACAATGCAGTCCTCCCTCAGTACTGGCCCTCCGACAGTGCAGCCCTCCCTCAGTACTGCCCCTCCGACAGTGTGGCGCTCCCTCAGTACTGCGCCTCCGACAGTGCGGCGCTCCCTCAGTACTGGCCCTCCGACAGTACGACGTTCCCTCAGTACTGCTCCTCCAACAGTGCAGCCCTCCCTCAGTACTGCCCCTCTGACCGTGCAGCACTCCCTCAGTACTGCTCTCCAACAGTGCAGCCCTCCCTCAGTACTGCACCTCAGACAGTGCGGCACTCCTTCAGCGCGGCACTCCTTCAGTACTGCCCCTCCGACAGAGTGGCGCTCTCTCAGTACTGCCCCTCCGACAGTGCGGCACTCCCTCAGTACTGCTCCTCCAACAGTGCAGCCCTCCCTCAGTACTGCCCCTCCGACAGTGCGGCACTCCCTCAGTACTGCTCCTCCGACAGTGCGGCACTCCCTCAGTACTGCCCCTCCGACAGTGCAGCCCTCCCTCAGTACTGCCCCTCCGACAGTGCGGCACTCCCTCAGTACTGCCCCTCCGACAGTGCGGCACTCCCTCAGTACTGCCCCTCCGACAGTGCGGCACTCCCTCAGTACTGCCCCTCCGACAGTGCGGCACTCCCTCAGTACTGCCCCTCCGACAGTGCCGCATTCCCTCAGTGCAGCCCCTCCGACAGTGCGGCCCTCCCTCAGTACTGCCCCTCCGACAGTGCCGCATTCCCTCAGTACTGCCCCTCCGACAGTGCGGCACTCCCTCAGTACTGCCCCTCCGACAGTGCGGCACTCCCTCAGTACTGCCCCTCCGACAGTGCGGCACTCCCTCAGTACTGCCCCTCCGACAGTGCCGCATTCCCTCAGTGCAGCAGTCACTTGTTGGGTTCAATGATGGGTGGGGTTGGATTGTTTGATTCAATGACGAAGTGAATGATGGGAGGTTAGTGCTGGGCTGAGGGTGGAAGTGAGGGGCAGTGGGCCTCGAAGGGGTGCATATTTGTGGGCAGTGCAACATGGTGTTCATGTAAGTTCCTGGGACTGTGATTAGGGAGGGGTAAATTCCTGGCATTGTGTTTGGGATGGAGGGAGTTCCTGGGCCGTGTATTTGGGGAGGGGTGTCTGTTTGAAGACAGCCCCAGTGTTGTTTACATGCAAAGATCTGCCTAAATTCTCAGCATGTTTTTTGCTACTCTCTCCCTTTTGTCGCAGTCTCGAAAGGGCAGCGATACGGATAAGGACAAGAAAAGCTTAGATGGCAAAACGGACAACATCGGGAGTGGCCGAGCTATCCCCATCAAGCAGGTAAGTAGCATTTTGCTGCTTGCTTCTGTCTCCGTCTGTTCCCACAATATCACAATAAGCTGGCGTTCCTCGGGATATTGCGGGTGCTGAGGGGCAGGGGACCTACCCCCAGCAGAATCTGTTGGCCTGGTCCGATCTCATTCAGACAGCTTCAATTCTGTAGCCGTTCCTGCGGCAGTCCTGGTTTCAAAAAAGCTTTGTAAAACTGTAAGTGCTAAAAGAGTTTCACGGTAACGAGCAAGGCTGCAGTTCTCAGATTGGTTGTGTACACGTTGCAGCACAGACCCAGTAACAGCAAGAGCAGATCATCAAATGCCTGCCCCGACAGCAGGCCTGGCATCGAACCCGTGCCCGTGGCTCACAGCCTGCACCAGTGCCGGGTCCGGTATCCCCTTTCTAACACTGTTTAAAATGATGTTGAGAGACGGTGGCTCTCTGGGAGATGGTGCTTTATCGTGAAATGAAAGAGCTGAAGGAGATCGGACTTGCTGATTCATTAGCCCCAATGGAACATGTGCCGTTCTAGGCCTATGATCGGGAGTTCCATTGTGTATCAGTTGCAGGCGGTCTGTTTATACCACACGTTGCAGGCCTGCAGTTTATAGCCAGCTCTGGGTACCTTACATCACATGGCAGATGGGATACTCGCCCAAGGTGCCTGTGTCAGTGCCAGCTCTGTAACTGGAGCTATTCACTCAGATCATAATACCCTTCTCTCAGTCCGCAGCCTTCAATATTTAATAACAAGCACATTTATACTGCCCCATGAACATACCACAGGCCTGTTTGTACATGCCTTGTGTTCGTTACAGGCATGTTTGTAGCATTTGGTGTGTGTTACAGACTCTGAATGTGCTTTGCCTATGTTACAGATTTGTTTAAAGCAGTTGAGTATGTTACAGAGCGGTTTATAGTGTGCTGTTTATATTGCAGCATACTCAAACTGGGTAGTGAATGTTACAAACGTCTGTATCGTATCTGTGGTGGATGAATAGGTATGTATAGGCGTGTATACAGTGTGTGGTGTATGTATGGACGTGTTTACAGTGTGTGATGTATGTATGGACGTGTTTTCAGCGTGTGGTGTATGTATGAACATGTTTATAGCGTGTGATGTGTGTATAGGCGTGTTTACAGCGTGTGGTGTATGTATAGGCAAGTTTACAGCGCGTGGTGTATGTATGGGCGTGTTTACAGCGTGGTATATGTATGGGCATGTTTTTAGCGTGTGATGTGTATAGGCGTGTTTACAGCGTGTGGTGTATGTGTAAGCGTGTTGATAGCGTGTGATATGTGTATAGGAATGTTTACAGCGTGTGGTGTATATGTGAGCGTGTTTATAGTGTGTGATGTGTGTATCGGCATGTTTACAGCGTGTGGTGTATATGGGCGTGTTTACAGCATGTGGTGTATGTATGGGCGTGTTTACAGCGTGTGGTGTATGTATGGACGTGTTTACAGTGTGTTGTGTATGTATGAGCATGTGATGTGTGTATAGGCGTGTTTATAGCGTGTGATGTGTGTATGGGCGTGTTTACAGCGTGTGGTATATATGGGCGTGTTTACAGCGTGTGGTGTATGTATGGGCGTGTTTACAGCGTGTGGTGTATGTATGGTCATGTGATGTGTGTATAGGCGTGTTTACAGCGTGTGGTGTGTGTGTATGGGCATGTTTATAGCGTGTGATGTGTGTGTGGGCGTGTTTACAGCGTGTGGTGTATGTATGAGCATGTGATGTGTGTATCGGCGTGTTTACAGCGTGTGGTGTATGTATTGGCGTGTTTACAGCATGTGGTGTATGTATGGGTGCGGTTACAGCGTGTGGTGTGTTACGGGCCACTATAATGGGCATTACACTAGCGTTGGTGACAGTGACTCAGACCCCGGACCTGCTCCTTGTGGTATAAATCAGAGCGGAGTGAAGTGGCGAGGATGCGGGGTAAATGGACGGCAGGAACTAGGCAGCTTCAGGCTTACCTCCCCATCTCCTTTCTGTTTGATTTATTTTGTATTTTGCTTTGATTTGTGGACAATGCAAGTTTTGATTTCTTTCCATGTGAGAGTGTGTTGGATTTTCCAGCTTGTTGCTGCTGTTCCATCGCTAACCCGTTTGTTCTTCTCCTGAGTGACCATTCGCCAACTGATTTTCAGCATTTCTCTTGCTGGGCGGGAGGGGAAGTGAAAGCTTGAAATCTTCTTGTCTGTCTGTGTATCAGCATCTTTCCACATTTGTAAATGTTTCTGTACCTCAAAAAACCCCCAAGCACTCGTATCTCACCCAGTGGGCTGGGAGTCTCTGCACATTTTGATAGCTCAGCCTGCACGCAATGCTTCGCAATGTGTCTGTCAATCTGTTGGCGGTCCGGGATGTCTGGTGGAGGCAGTATTCGCATCGTGTTGGTGGCAGAGTGAGAGGTCACAGCTCGCGCAGGGCATGCTAATCTGTGGCTACACATCCTGTCGAGGGTAAGCATGGACAGGCGGGATCATCGCCATCATCGTCTTCACCTCCACCACCATCACCATCACCATCGGAGTTGGGCAGCTGGTGTGTTGGTCACTGCGACAGGAGGCCCCCAGCTCGGGCCTGAGCTCCCCCCTCCCCCCGTGCGGACAAACGGAACAGGAGAGGTCCGACTCGCTGCTGCCGACTCTTCAGCTCATTTACCCTCTGGCATTTCACACGAATGTTCTTGCTGCAGACTCCTCTCCAGATCTTGGGACAGAACAATTTAATTAATTGCTCCAGCTTTAGCTCCTGGCCCCGGGAAATGAAGCCAGGAGTTTTAATTTAGCTTCAAAGAGTTCAGCCTTTTCAGTAAACTTGCTGGGTCCTGCCATCCGCAACAGAACGGCCTCAGCCTACGATCTGTGTGCCTGCACAATCCTGCCGCTTGCAGTTACAAACGGTGGCCTGTATCCTGCTCAAATCCCTCCCTCCACCCACACCCCCCCCCCCCTGCCCCGCACTCTTTCTCTCACTGTCTCTGGATTACCCTGAATTTGGGGTTTTCCCCTGGCACGCACCACACCCGGTCCCGCAGTGAGCCTCAGGAAAAGCTGCTCCAGTGCCCCCTGTGTCATTCCCCTGATTTAAGTCGGGCAGTTGGTTAGAATGAGTGGGAGTGACATCGTGTGAGGCGGGACAGGCGGCTTCCTCAGCTGGAACTTTTCTCATTTTTATAAAAAATGTAGAAAGCACAAAGGGACGGAGTGTCCTTCAGCTGTTAATGAGCGATATTATTGAGACCTATCAATGGTTAAGTGGCGCTCTCATTGTTAAGTTTGTAGGGTATCTGTACAGAGTTATCATTTGTTCAGGGTAAGGCTCACTCACTGTGTAACTGTAGAGTTGCTGTTTATTCAGGATAAGGTCATTCACTGTGCAAATGTACAGAGCCGCTATTTATTCAGGGTAATGGTTACTCACTGTATAACATAGAAAATAGGTGCAGGAGTAGGCCATTCGGCCCTTCGAGCCTGCAGCACCATTCAATAAGATCATGGCTTATCATTCACCTCAGTACCCCTTTCCTGTTCTCTCTCCATATCCCTTGATCCCTTTAGCCGTAAGGGCCATATCTAACTCCCTCTTGAATATATCTAAAGAACTGGCATCAACAACTCTCTGCGGTAGGGAATTCCACAGGTTAACAACTCTCTGAGTGAAGATGTTTCTCCTCATCTCGGTCCTAAATGGCCTACCCCTTATCCTTAGACTGTGACCCTTGATTCTGGACTTCCCCAACATCGGGAACATTCTTCCTGCATCTAACCTGTCCAGTAACTGTACAGAGTCACTGTTTATTCAGAGTAAGGGTCACTCACTGTAACTGTACAGAGTCACTGTTTATTCAGGGTAAGGGTCACTCACTAACTGTACAGAGTCACTGTTTATTCAGGGTAAGGGTCACTCACTGTAACTGTACAGAGTCACTGTTTATTCAGGGTAAGGGTCACTCACTGACTGTACAGAGTCACTGTTTATTCAGGGTAAGGGTCACTCACTGTAACTGCACAGAGTCACTGTTTATTTAGGGTAAGGGTCACTCACTGTAACTGTACAGAGTCACTGTTTATTCAGGGTAAGGGTCACTCACTGTAACTGTACAGAGTCACTGTTTATTCAGGGTAAGGGTCACTCACTGTAACTGTACAGAGTCACTGTTTATTCAGGGTAAGGGTCACTCACTGTAACTGTACAGAGTCACTGTTTATTCAGGGTAAGGGTTACTCACTGTGTAACTGTACAGAGTCACTGTTTATTCAGGGTAAGGGTCACTCACTGTAACTGTACAGAGTCACTGTTTATTCAGGGTAAGGGTCACTCACTGTAACTGTACAGAGTCACTGTTTATTCAGGGTAAGGGTCACTCACTGTGTAACTGCACAGAGTCACTGTTTATTCAGGGTAAGGGTCACTCACTGTAACTGTACAGAGTCACTGTTTATTCAGAGTAAGGGTCACTCACTGTAACTGTACAGAGTCACTGTTTATTCAGGGTAAGGGTCACTCACTGTGTAACTGCACAGAGTCACTGTTTATTCAGAGTAAGGGTCACTCACTGTAACTGTACAGAGTCACTGTTTATTCAGAGTAAGGGTCACTCACTGTAACTGTACAGAGTCGCTGTTTATTCAGGGTAAGGGTCACTCACTGTGTAACTGCACAGAGTCACTGTTTATTCAGGGTAAGGGTCACTCACTAACTGTACAGAGTCGCTGTTTATTCAGGGTAAGGGTCACTCACTGTGTAACTGTACAGAGTCACTGTTTATTCAGGGTAAGGGTCACTCACTGTGTAACTGCACAGAGTCACTGTTTATTCAGAGTAAGGGTCACTCACTGTAACTGTACAGAGTCGCTGTTTATTCAGGGTAAGGGTCACTCACTGTGTAACTGCACAGAGTCACTGTTTAGTCAGGGTAAGGGTCACTCACTGTGTAACTGCACAGAGTCACTGTTTATTCAGAGTAAGGGTCACTCACTGTGACAGAGCAATTATTATTCTGCAGGGTACAGGTTACTCACTGTAACTCTAGGAGTTTACTGTTAGTTAACAACAATAAACAATTTGTATTTTTATAGTGCCTTTAACGCAAAAGAAAAGGTCCCAAGGTAAGCGGGATGCTTGCCTTTATTAGCCGAGGCGTAGAATACAAGAGCAGGGAGGTTATGCTTGAACTGTATAAAACACTGGTTAGGCCACAGCTGGAGTACTGCGTGCAGTTCTGGTCACCACATTACAGGAAGGATGAGATTGCACTGGAGAGGGTACAGAGGAAATTTACGAGGATGTTGCCTGGACTGGAGAAAGTTTAAATAGGCTGGGGTGGTTTTCTTTCAATCAAAGGAGGCTGAAGAGAGTCCTAATTGAGTTATATAAAATTATGATGGGCGTAGATAAAGTGGATAGGAAGGACCTATTTCCCTCAGTAGAGGAGTTAATAACCAGAGGGCATAGATTTAAAGTAATTGGTAGAAGGTTTAGAGGGGACTTGATGGGAAATGTTTTTACCCAGAGGGTGGTGGGGGTCTGGAACTCACGGCCTGAAAGGGTGGTAAAGGCAGAAACCCTCACCACATTTAAAAAGTACCTGGATGTGCACCTGAAGTGCTGTAACCTACAGGGCTACGGACCAAGAGTTGGAAAGTGGGATTCGGCTGGGTAGCTCTTTATCGGCCGACGGGTACACGATAGGCCGAATGGCCTCCTCTGTACTGTAAATTTCCATGATTCTATGAAAAAAAAACAAATAAAGAGATTTTTGGAGAGGAGGTGAGGAGGGTGGAGAGACGGGGGGGGGTTTAGGGATGGAATTCAGGAACACGGGGCCTGTGCGCTTGAAGTCACAGCCACAACTGGCCGAGGGAGGCACAAGAGGCTGGAGTCAGGGAAATATGGAATTCTGGTGGTGAGGAGTTTGTAGGTCTGGAGGAGGTTACAGAGTTTGTAGGTCTGGAGGAGGTTGCAGAGTTTGTAGGTCTGGAGGAGGTTACACAGTTTGTAGGTCTGGAGGAGGTTGCAGAGTTTGTAGGTCTGGAGGAGGTTGCAGAGTTTGTAGGTCTGGAGGAGGTTGCAGAGTTTGTAGGTCTGGAGGAGTTTGTAGGTCTGGAGGAGGTTACAGAGTTTGTAGGTCTGGAGGAGGTTGCAGAGTTTGTAGGTCTGGAGGAGGTTACACAGTTTGTAGGTCTGGAGGAGGTTGCAGAGTTTGTAGGTCTGGAGGAGGTTGCAGAGTTTGTAGGTCTGGAGGAGGTTGCAGAGTTTGTAGGTCTGGAGGAGGTTACACAGTTTGTAGGTCTGGAGGAGGTTACACAGTTTGTAGGTCTGGAGGAGGTTGCAGAGTTTGTAGGTCTGGAGGAGGTTGCAGAGTTTGTAGGTCTGGAGGAGGTTACAGAGTTTGTAGGTCTGGAGGAGGTTACAGAGTTTGTAGGTCTGGAGGAGGTTACACAGTTTGTAGGTCTGGAGGAGGTTACACAGTTTGTAGGTCTGGAGGAGGTTACACAGTTTGTAGGTCTGGAGGAGGTTACAGAGTTTGTAGGTCTGGAGGAGGTTGCAGAGTTTATAGGTCTGGAGGAGGTTACAGAGTTTGTAGGGCTGGAGGAGGTTGCAGAGTTTGTAGGTCTGGAGGAGGTTGCAGAGTTTGTAGGTCTGGAGGAGGTTGCAGAGTTTATAGGTCTGGAGGAGGTTGCAGAGTTTGTAGGTCTGGAGGAGGTTACACAGTTTGTAGGTCTGGAGGAGGTTACACAGTTTGTAGGTCTGGAGGAGGTTACACAGTTTGTAGGTCTGGAAGAGGTTGCAGAGTTTGTAGGTCTGGAGGAGGTTACAGAGTTTGTAGGTCTGGAGGAGGTTACAGAGTTTGTAGGTCTGGAGGAGGTTACACAGTTTGTAGGTCTGGAGGAGGTTACAGAGTTTGTAGGTCTGGAGGAGGTTGCAGAGTTTGTAGGTCTGGAGGAGGTTACACAGTTTGTAGGTCTGGAGGAGGTTGCAGAGTTTGTAGGTCTGGAGGAGGTTGCAGAGTTTGTAGGTCTGGAGGAGCTTACACAGTTTGTAGGTCTGGAGGAGGTTGCAGAGTTTGTAGGTCTGTTGGAGGTTACACAGTTTGTAGGTCTGGAGGAGGTTACAGAGTTTGTAGGTCTGGAGGAGGTTGCAGAGTTTGTAGGTCTGGAGGAGGTTACACAGTTTGTAGGTCTGGAGGAGGTTACACAGTTTGTAGGTCTGGAGGAGGTTGCAGAGTTTGTAGGTCTGGAGGAGGTTACTCAGTTTGTAGGTCTGGAGGAGGTTACAGAGTTTGTAGGTCTGGAGGAGGTTGCAGAGTTTGTAGGTCTGTTGGAGGTTACACAGTTTGTAGGTCTGGAGGAGGTTACAGAGTTTGTAGGTCTGGAGGAGGTTACACAGTTTGTAGGTCTGGAGGAGGTTACACAGTTTGTAGGTCTGGAGGAGGTGTAGGTCTGGAGGAGGTTGCAGAGTTTGTAGGTCTGGAGGAGGTTACACAGTTTGTAGGTCTGGAGGAGGTTGCAGAGTTTGTAGGTCTGGAGGAGGTTGCAGAGTTTGTAGGTCTGGAGGAGGTTACACAGTTTGTAGGTCTGGAGGAGGTTGCAGAGTTTGTAGGTCTGGAGGAGGTTACACAGTTTGTAGGTCTGGAGGAGGTTGCAGAGTTTGTAGGTCTGGAGGAGGTTACACAGTTTGTAGGTCTGGAGGAGGTTGCAGAGTTTGTAGGTCTGGAGGAGGTTGCAGAGTTTGTAGGTCTGGAGGAGGTTACACAGTTTGTAGGTCTGGAGGAGGTTGCAGAGTTTGTAGGTCTGGAGGAGGTTGCAGAGTTTGTAGGTCTGTAGGAGGTTACACAGTTTGTAGGTCTGGAGGAGGTTGCAGAGTTTGTAGGTCTGTAGGAGGTTACACAGTTTGTAGGTCTGGAGGAGGTTGCAGAGTTTGTAGGTCTGGAGGAGGTTGCAGAGTTTGTAGGTCTGGAGGAGGTTACACAGTTTGTAGGTCTGGAGGAGGTTGCAGAGTGCAGGAGGGTTGAGGCTGTGAAGGGATTTAAACAAAAGATGAGAATTTTAAACTCGGCGCAATGGTGGAACAGGACCAAGTGTAGGTGTGCAAGGAGCAGAGTGGCGGGTGAGTGAGCCTTGGCGCCAGTTGGCACGCGGGCAGCAAAGTTGGGGATGAGGGTTTCAGCAGCGGATGGGCTGAGGAAAGCGGAGACGGGCAATGTCACGGAGGTGGAAGTAGGCGGACTATGTGACGGAGAGGATCTGGGGTCAGAAGCTCAGCTTGAGGCTGAGCGTGGAACTACAGGAAAGATGGGCACGGATTTGGGAGTGACAACACATGCAAGAACTTTGGGGAAGAAAGGGAGTTTGGCGCCCGTTTGCAAGGTCAGAGGTTGAGTTTGGATTTTTTGAGGAGGGGAACAGTAACCGAGGAGATGGAACCATTTGCAATGTCCGAATGCATGGGAGCCAGCAATTTTGTGGGAATCGGGTTAAAGAAGCAGGAAGTGGGTCCCAGGGCCTGGGGAGAGAAACTTGAGATGGTCATGGGATCAGGTTCAGCAGAGCAGAGCCTCGGTGGAAGTTTGGTTTGGTAAGCAAGGGGAAGGGAGGGAAACGGCAGAGGCCACTGAACAGAGGGCCTGGATCTTAGTGACAAAGGATTCAATGAGCTGTTGGAGCTGAGGGTGGAGGGAGCAGGGAGAGGGTTTTCAGGAAACAGCTGGTCGTGGAGAAGAGAATCCTGGAAGAGAGTGATTCTGGCGGCTGGGAGCAGGGCCCAATAGTGCTTGCTGTGGTCCAGCTAGATCTGTTGAGAGATAGCTAAATGGTTGTGTGTCATTTACACTCAACCCCACACCGCTGCGATTTGAGGGGATGAAGATGAGGGCCATATCTGGGGGAGTGGCAGGGTGGGACAGAGTAAGAGTTTTACTGTGGACATGGGTATCAAAGGCAGGGGAGGAATGGAGAAGATGAACATCGGCAGCTGGGTGTGTGAGAGTGCAGTGGGAAGTGACCTGGAGATTTTTCCAGGAGCAGACACGGAAGGTAGTGGATTGGAAAGGGATAGAGGGCTGTGGGCGGTGAGCGATGCAAGGAGGTGGGCGGAGATGGATTTGTCTGTGTGAGGCTATAGGATGATGCAAGGATAAGGGGGTGGCTGTGAATATGTGTCAGAGAGTTTATACGGACGGAGAAGTTTAGGGACGGCGGTTTTAAAAAAAAACATATGCAATCCTGGACTTTCTAAGTCGAGGCATAGTCCAAAAACCACAAAGTTATGCTCAACCTTATAAATCACTGTTAGGCCCCAGCTGGGGTATTGTGTCCAATTCTGGGCACTGCACTGTAGGAAGGATGTTCCGGCCTTGGCGAGGGTGCAGAGGGGATTTACTGACATGGTCCCGGGGCTGAGGGACTTCAGTTACATGGAGAGACTGGAGAAGCTGTTCTCCTTGGGGCAGAGAAGGTTCAGGGAGATTTGACAGAGGGGTTCAAAATTATGAGGAGTTTTGATCGAGTAAATAAGGAGAGAGTGTTTCCAGGGGCAGGAGGGTCGGTCACCAGAGGGACACAGATTGAGGATAAATGGCAAAAGAACCCGAGGGGGAATGAAATGACATTTTTACACAGCGAGTTGTGATCGGGAACGCGCTGCCTGAAAGGTTGGTGGAAGCAGATTCAGTCATAACTTTCAAACCGGAAATTGGGGAAATACTTGAAAAGCTGATGATGCAAAGGTTGGGATTGCTGTCAGGTGGAGCAGCTTTTCATTCTGTTTATTCTCCCGCTTCCCCTTCCTAGTACTGTCCCCCGCCCTCTCCCACTCCCCTCCCCCGCCCTCTCCCACTCCCCTCCCCCGCCCTCTCCCACTCCCCTCCCCCGCCCTCTCCCACTCCCCTCTCCCACTCCCCTCTCCCACTCCCCTCTCCCACTCCCCTCTCCCACTCCCCTCTCCCACTCCCCTCCCCCTCTCCCACTCCCCTCTTCCTCTTCCCCTCCCCCTCTTCCCCTCCCTGCTCTTCCCCCTCCATCCTCTTCACCCACTCCCCTCTCCCTCCCCACTCACCCTCACCTTCTCCCCTCTCCTCTCCCCTTCCCTCTCCCCTTCCCCATCTCTCTCCCTCACCTCTCCTACCCTCTCCCTCCCCCACCCTCTACCCCTTCCCTCTATCTCCCTCCCCCCTTCCCTCTCCCTCCCCCCTTCCCTCTCCCTCCCCCCTTCCCTCTCCCTCCCCCCTTCCCTCTCCCTCCCCCCTTCCCTCTCCCTCCCCCCTTCCCTCTCCCTCCCCCTTCCCTCTCCCTCCCCCCTTCCCTCTCCCTCCCCCCTTCCCTCTCCCTCCCCCCTTCCCTCTCCCTCCCCCCTTCCCTCTCCCTCCCCCCTTCCCTCTCCCTCCCCCCTTCCCTCTCCCTCCCCCCTTCCCTCTCCCTCCCCCTTCCCTCTCCCTCCCCCCTTCCCTCTCCCTCCCCCCTTCCCTCTCCATCCCCCCTTCCCTCTCCCTCCCCTATCCTCTCCCTCCCCTATCCTCTCCTTCCCCTACCCTCTCCCTCCCCTACCCTCTCCCTCCCCTACCCTCTCCCTCCCCCACCCTCTCCCTCCCCCTCACCCCTTCCCTCCCCCTCACCCCTTCCCTCCCCCTCACCCCTTCCCTCCCCTCCCCTCCCCACCCTCTCCCGTTCCCCTCTTCCGCTCTCCCACCCTCTCCTCTCCCCTTCCTTCTCCCACTCCCCTCCCCCTCTCCCCATCCCCCTCCCCCTCCCTTTCCCCTCTTTCTCCCACTCCCCCATCCTCTGCCCACCCAACAAGAATATGATTTCTCCGACTCTGTTGCCCGCTTGTGTGCTCTGCAAAACAATCACTGCGTGATAACAGGAACTCGGGGGTGTTGAAGCTGTAAATTGGAGTCTTGTGTTGCAAATCCAAAGTCTGGTGGTGGGCCATTTTAGCCATGGGCCCCTTTCACTTTACCAATGGAGGTTACGCTTTTTGTGCTTGAGCAGTAAAGTGGCACCCTCTCAAAGCTCAGTGTGACCCGCCGCGAGGAGCCATTCGGAAGCTGTGTACTGAATGGTACAAGAGAGAGCTGCAGGCTTCCACTTCCCTCCTCCCCTCTAGGAAGTGTTCACTTTCACCAGTACTCAACAAGCCTCACACCACAATCAATCTCTCAGTGATCCTTGCAATGATGGCACTTTCCTTATCAACAAAACAATCCTTTTTCTACAAGTGATCAGATAGTGTGGATGACAACTGGCTTCAATGGCTGTGGCTTGCTGCTCTTCATCCATCGTGTTTTTGTTGCATTATTGCACCATCTTCAGTCAGTATGCTGCGTCTCAATGTTTTTCTGTTGAGAATGGATCATGCCACTGAAAGCTGGAGGTATGAACAATGTTAGCGAGACAGAGTGTGATGCTTACTTTCCATAATCTGCACTGACTGATTCTGTTTCCATGTTGGAGGGCAACAGAATCTGAGTCAGTCTAACAGTAAACATTGCTGTCGGTCAGTAACTGGCTCTCGTGACCAAGCCCCTTTTGCAGATTTGTACTTCAGCTCTTTATGCTTTTGGCAAATTGTTTTCAATAAGTTATTACTTAAATAGTCGAAGATGTAGAGTAGGTTATAGCTAGTATGGGAGATGCTTAGTCGTAGACATAGAGGTATAGGGACGGAGGTACAAAAGATGTGGAGTAGGTTATAGCTCGTATAGAGGATGGTGCACCAGCCATGTACAGATTTGCTAGTATGGGAGTGGTGGGTACAAGATCTCGAGCTAGTATGGGAGTAAGTCCAAATGTATAGTTGAGTGAGTCAAAGACGTAGAGTTATAGCTTGTATGGAACTGGGCTGTCCAGTTGCAAGATGGCTATTATAGCTATCAAGTTGGAAAAGGCAGTTGGTCCAGGGCCATAGAATTGGAAGGAGATAGTTCTATGTGGTGGGGGGTGGGGGCGGGCGGAAAGAGTTGATGGGGTCAGTTGGGCTGGAGTTGGAGGGGTAGTTTGACCCTGGAGAAGTCAAATTGGAAGGGCCAGCTGTGCTGGGACTGTACAGTTGGACAGAGCTTGTTGGGTTCGTAACCGTAGAGTGAAAGTGAAGCTTCAGAAGGGAGCCGTAGATTGAGAAGGGGATGTTTGGCTTGGAAAGAAGTGTTGGCAGTTATACAGTTTACAGGCCGTGGAGTTGGAAGGGGATAGAAGGGAGAGTGAGGCTGGTGGTGATGGGGCTTAGGGACGGAGAGGTGGAAGGTGTAGGGTTTAGGGACGGAGAGGTGGAAGGCTGTAGGGTTTAGGGACGGAGAGGTGGAAGGTGTAGGGTTTAGGGACGGAGAGGTGGAAATTGTAGGGTTTAGGGACGGAGAGATGGAAGTTGTAGGGTTTAGGGACGGAGAGGTAGAAGGCTGTAGGGTTTAGGGACGGAGAGATGGAAATTGTAGGGTTTAGGGACGGAGAGGTGGAAGGTGTAGGGTTTAGGGACGGAGAAGTGGAAATTGTAGGGTTTAGGGACGGAGAGGTAGAAGGCTGTAGGGTTTAGGGACGGAGAGGTGGAAATTGTAGGGTTTAGGGACGGAGAGGTAGAAGGTGTAGGGTTTAGGGACGGAGAGATGGAAGTTGTAGGGTTTAGGGACGGAGAGGTAGAAGGCTGTAGGGTTTAGGGACGGAGAGGTGGAAGTTGTAGGGTTTAGGGACGGAGAGGTGGAAGGTGTAGGGTTTAGGGACGGAGAGGTAGAAGGCTGTAGGGTTTAGGGACGGAGAGGTGGAAGTTGTAGGGTTTAGGGACGGAGAGATGGAAGGCTGTAGGGTTTAGGGACGGAGAGGTGGAAATTGTAGGGTTTTGGGACGGAGAGATGGAAGTTGTAGGGTTTAGGGACGGAGAGGTGGAAGGCTGTAGGGTTTAGGGACGGAGAGATGGAAGTTGTAGGGTTTAGGGACGGAGAGGTGGAAGGCTGTAGGGTTTAGGGACGGAGAGGTGGAAATTGTAGGGTTTAGGGACGGAGAGGTGGAAGGTGTAGGGTTTAGGGACGGAGAGGTGGAAGGCTGTAGAGTTTAGGGACGGAGAGGTGGAAGGCTGTAGGGTTTAGGGACGGAGAGGTGGAAGGTGTAAGGTTTAGGGACGGAGAGATGGAAGTTGTAGGGTTTAGGGACGGAGAGGTAGAAGGCTGTAGGGTTTAGGGACGGAGAGGTGGAAGGTGTAGGGTTTAGGGACGGAGAGGTGGAAATTGTAGGGTTTAGGGACGGAGAGGTAGAAGGCTGCAGGGTTTAGGGACGGAGAGGTGGAAATTGTAGGGTTTAGGGACGGAGAGGTAGAAGGTGTAGGGTTTAGGGACGGAGAGATGGAAGTTGTAGGGTTTAGGGACGGAGAGGTAGAAGGCTGTAGGGTTTAGGGACGGAGAGATGGAAATTGTAGGGTTTCGGGACGGAGAGGTGGAAGGTGTAGGGTTTAGGGACGGAGAGGTGGAAATTGTAGGGTTTAGGGACGGAGAGGTAGAAGGTGTAGGGTTTAGGGACGGAGAGGTGGAAGTTGTAGGGTTTAGGGACGGAGAGGTAGAAGGCTGTAGGGTTTAGGGACGGAGAGGTGGAAGTTGTAGGGTTTAGGGACGGAGAGGTGGAAGGTGTAGGGTTTAGGGACGGAGAGGTAGAAGGCTGTAGGGTTTAGGGACGGAGAGGTGGAAGTTGTAGGGTTTAGGGACGGAGAGATGGAAGGCTGTAGGGTTTAGGGACGGAGAGGTGGAAATTGTAGGGTTTTGGGACGGAGAGATGGAAGTTGTAGGGTTTAGGGACGGAGAGGTGGAAGGCTGTAGGGTTTAGGGATGGAGAGATGGAAGTTGTAGGGTTTAGGGACGGAGAGGTGGAAGGCTGTAGGGTTTAGGGACGGAGAGGTGGAAATTGTAGGGTTTAGGGACGGAGAGGTGGAAGGTGTAGGGATTAGGGACGGAGAGGTGGAAGGCTGTAGGGTTTAGGGACGGAGAGGTGGAAGGCTGTAGGGTTTAGGGACGGAGAGGTGGAAGGTGTAGGGTTTAGGGACGGAGAGATGGAAGTTGTAGGGTTTAGGGACGGAGAGGTAGAAGGCTGTAGGGTTTAGGGACGGAGAGGTGGAAGGTGTCGGGTTTAGGGACGGAGAGGTGGAAGGCTGTAGGGTTTAGGGACGGAGAGGTGGAAGGTGTAAGGTTTAGGGACGGAGAGGTAGAAGGCTGTAGGGTTTAGGGACGGAGAGGTGGAAGGTGTAGGGTTTAGGGACGGAGAGGTGGAAGGCTGTAGGGTTTAGGGACGGAGAGGTGGAAGGTGTAGGGTTTAGGGACGGAGAGGTAGAAGGCTGTTGGGTTTAGAGACGGAGAGGTGGAAGGCTGTAGGGTTTAGGGACGGAGAGGTAGAAGGCTGTAGGGTTTAGGGACGGAGAGATGGAAGGCTGTAGAGCTGGAGAGAGAACGAGCTGTGCAATTGAGGAGGAGGAGGGCTGGATTCGGGCTTTCGAGTCAGGAACAGATTGGAGGATAGAAGTGGTGTTATGGTGCCGTGTGACTGGGGAAAATCAGGAAGCCAGTGTGGGGTATGGAAGGTGGAGAGACTTGTGGGATTGAGAGTGCTCTGCTGATGGCTCAGCAGGTTCACACAGCGTCTTGTGGACCAGGAATGTGCCAGGTTCGATTCCTGGTGTGTGCTAAGTGACAGTGGTAGGAGCAACAGTTAATACCGAGATCAGGAGAGAGAAGAAATTAAACAGTCATCCCCATCCCGATTCCTGTCCTGCGACCTCTGTGGGAAGTATTGTGTGGACTTCAGTTCAGGACAGGATTGTGCTTGGAATGACTGTGATGGTCTCCACCATTCATTAGCCTGCCCATCTCGCTGTCAAGGATGATAAGTAAATCGTGGCCAATCGATGAGGTGCCAGGGATGCCTATCGCCCATGGGACTACACCCAGCAAGGGGTCCATGGCTTCAGGAAGGGGGAGGAAAAAACTGGGAGAGAAAAGTGGGTCGTTGTTGGATTGGGGAGGGAAAACAATTTAGATGTGAGTGAGTGGTAACAGCGAGCAACTTAGTGCTGGAATGAGTTGGGTAGGATCTACAAATATAGGCCTAGATGTAATGGGGTACTTGAGAGATGGGCGGCAAAGTAGAAGGGGACTATTTAGAACAGGGCGTGTGGAATAACATGGGCCATAATGTAGAAGGTAGAAACTCGGGATAACAGACTACAGCGGCAAATGAGAAGGCAAACGTAGTCTGAGAATGGCCAGCTGAGCTGAGGTGCAATGGGACAATGTGAGGGTATAGAATTAGAATGGGAGGGAATTTGGACTGAGGAGTGAGTTTGGGGCATCGTGTTCAAACACGGATGTTATCGAGTCAATTGTAAAAAGGGTGTAGCTACAGACTGGTCAGAGGGGATGTATCTGGTGTCGTTGACTTAGACTGGAATGAGTTGAAATTACATTAGGATGTTGGGGTATTGGGCAGCCCAGTGGTTGGTCAGTTGGGTGTTGGGCTGATTCCGCAGTAGAGAGCAAGCTTGGAGTTGGATCGAGCAGGGACATGACAAGTTGAGAGTTGGACAGTAGAGTGGAGGCTTGGGGATTGTGCAGTCGAGTAGAAACGAGCGGGTTGGGCTAGAGTAGGAGTGAGGTGCTGTGGAGAAACAAGGGTGAGGTACGAGAACCAGGGGCGTGAAGGGTGTGAGTAGCTGTGTCGTCCTATACAGTAAACCAAACGCCAACACTCCCAGGGCTGTAATAACACTTTGAAGCTTGGATTGCTAAATGTGACGTGAATGTTTTGAATTCTGATCAAAGATTTTGCTCTGACAGTTCTCCAATGGGCTCCATTTTGGTCACTCAGCTACATTGCTGCAAAGTCCTGACTGCAAACACTCAAAGCTCTGAAGCTGAATTCAAAGGTTATTACAACTCTTGCCTATTACTGGAGCAAAACTGGGTAGCTGCCTGTTCTGTACCAGGAAACTGAGACTTGAAGCCCGAGATCTTCAGGTCAGGTTCTCCATTTGCCTTACTGTCCTCGATTGCCTGGTACAATACACTTTGCCAACCATCCATTATTGCTCTTCGATCATACCTTGTCATTGTTTCCCCCAGAAATTTATCATGCTTTTTTCTTTTCCCGTTATTTTCCTGTAGGCTTCGTTGGCGATTTGGCGCCATTGCTGAGGCTGAGGCTTGAGGGTCTCCTCAGTTGTGCCGAAGCATCCTCAATCGTATTTGAAAGTGCAGCGTTCATCCAAACAGAACGCTACACTTGGTGAAAGGTATGATCGAAAGAGTGATTGCTGCTCACCATAACACGTCTTCATTCTCCTGGCGACTGGTCTGCAACGTGCAGCCTGGGCTGGTGGGCTGCAAGGGGCCCTTTCATTACATTGCCTCATGTCTTCTCTCCAGCTGGGATGAATTACTTTTCTCTGCCCCCCACCAAGCTTTTGCCCTAGCTGTCAGCCAAGCTTTGTGACACAAAGATACCAGTCCATATCGTCATTCACCCTCCGTGGGAGCTGATAGTCCGAATCACCATTCCCCATCCCGCTCCCATATCCCTTCAAACACTCTCCTTCACCTCTCCCGTCCAATCTGCAATGTTGCTGCAGTTTCTGATTCAACCACTAACTCTGGGAGTGAATCCCACAGCCTCGTCACTCTCTGTCTCTGTGTGAAGCGTGTTCTCCTGGCCCTGCTCTACCTCTCCAACATTTAATCTTGTATCTATATTGCCTCATTCATGACCCACTAACCACTGAAAACAACCTGCTTCTATCTTCCCTGTCCATCCCTTCATCATTTTAAACAGTTCATAACATCCCATAATCTGTTGGTTTTTTTCAAGTTTTTCTCTATAGTTGTATTTCCTCATCCCAGTGAATCCGCCTTCGTACCATTCGAGAGCCTCACTATCCTTCCTATCGTTTGGAGCATCTAGTCACCTCTGTACTTCCTCCTACCCAGGCATTTCCTTGCCTTTCTGCACCCATTAGTTGTACAGAATCACAGGGATACAGCACAGAAACGGATAGCCTGACCCATTTAGTTTATGCTGGTGTTTTTCTCCATACAACAGAGAATTCCACATTTTCTCTCGATTTTTTTTCTGAACTGCCTTTAATATTTCTGATTCTCTTCAATTTGTGCTCTCTGACCAGTGCATACAATCAATCCCAAAGCGCTTTACAGCCAATGAAATACTTTTTGAAGTGCAGTCACTAGTCACAGTTGTATTGTGGGAAACGGGCAGTCAATCAGCACACAGCAAGCTCCCACAAACAGCAATGTGATGATGACCAGATCATCTCTTTTACCCCTGCCCCTCCAACAGTGCAGCGCTGCCTCAGTACTGCCCCTCCGACAGTGCAGCGCTGCCTCAGTACTGCCCCTCCGACAGTGCAGCACTCCCTCAGTACTGCCCCTCCGACAGTGCAGCACTCCCTCAGTACTGCCCCTCCGACAGTGCAGCGCTGCCTCAGTACTGTCTCTCCAACAGTGCGGCACTCCCTCAGTACTGCCCCTCCAACAGTGCAGCGCTCCTTCAGTACTGCCCCTCCGACAGTGCAGCACTCCCTCAGTACTGCCCCTCCGACAGTGCAGCGCTGCCTCAGTACTGCCCCTCCGACAGTGCAGCACTCCCTCAGTACTGCCCCTCCGACAGTGCAGCATTCCCTCAGTACTGCCCCTCCGACAGTGCAGCGCTCCCTCAGTCTGCCCCTCCGACAGTGCGGCACTCCCTCAGTACTGCCCCTCTGACAGTGCGGCGCTCCCTCAGTACTGCCCCTCTGACAGTGCGGCGCTCCCTCAGTACTGCCCCTCCGACAGTGCAGCCGAAGGGCTTGTACAGCATGGTTATGGGGAAAAGCTGGGAGTGGGACAAAGTGGATCGCTCTGTCACAGAGCCGGCACAGGCACGGCGGGCTGGAATGGCCTCCATCTGTGCGCTGAGATTCTACGATTTTAAGTTCGACATTACTTCCCCGCTTTTTACATTTTATGCCTCTCGATAAAAATCCAAGGATTCCGTTGGCCTTTTTTATGACCATTTATTTCTGCCGATACCTTTAATGGCCTGACACCCACGGTCCCTCTACTCTCTTTAAAATCTTACCATTTAAGGTGTAACTCCTCCTCTCCTGACTCTTCTGAAATGGATAAACTCAGATTTCCCCACACCCCAGTATCTGTCTGCGTATCCTGCTCGCAAATTCTGATGTTGTTGCTTCACTTTGCACATGCAGATCATTTCCGTGGAGCTCACCTTTCCAGCCCAAGAAACCTCCGTTTATGATTTGTTTTCTCCCCTCCACGTGGTCTCATCCACTTTAATTCCATGCGCTGTAAGTCCCTTATGTCTCAGATTTCTTCCGGTTGGTATTTTTGGGCAGGGGCCGGGGAAGGAAAAGCAGAACTTTCAGCGGGTGGGGCATAGGTTCGATAATGTCACAGGATCCCCCGTCACATAACCCTACCAGCCCTGTAACCCCCAGAGCTTGTGCAGGGATGTGCCCTTAAGTTACTTGTGTGGCGGACACCCAGATTCCCACTAGGAGAACGAAGACTGTTATGGTGAGAAATCACTCCCTTCAAATGGTGTCCAAAAGCACGTTTATTGTCCGAGGTAACTTGAAAGGTAAGGCAGTCCCTGAGCAGCCCACACAATACAATGTGCTGTTTGAATGTGGAAGGAAATGTGTTCTGCTGCACCATTCTGAGGAGGGAGTTAAGTCAGTGCTCACTCTCTTAATACAGTACTAGGCAGGACTGGGGTAACAACACCTCTCCCACGGTGGAAGACTGGACCGTATTATCACTGTGTGTGGCAGCCTGCAAGTACATGTTCTGTCCTGCACAAGGGAGACTGGAGTCCTTTTGGAAAGAATTTTGTGACATCTGAGACATTTCATCTGACCAAATGCATAGCCGGCACCAATGGCGGTGGACTCCTGTCGACCATTTTTGTTTTGCCAGAGAATACATTAACTGACTTGAATCCATGGAGTGTCGCCTCTCACTATATATTGAGAGCAAACGGATTTAATGTACGTTGTATCCATTGGATTGTCTTGCAGTGTGCTTGGTATCTTGTCTGCATTGTCCCCTGTACTGGGAGCTATTTCCGGCTGATGCATTCCTCTGTATTATTCTTGTTGTAAAACCAATAAAAACCTAAATTATAATAAAAAGTCGTGTAAAATTATTAAAAAGAGTGTTAGTGCACAGTTACACACAGAATTTGCTTGGATTATTTTGCCCATGATTTGAATGGGAGTTGAGTTTTCCGGAGGTTGGGGAAAGCACGGGGAACAATCATATTGTGTTATAAATGTCAGCTGAGTAAAATGCACAGGCAGGTGTTGGTGCAATCAGTATCGTGTGGCAGGTTGAAGCCTATCACCTGGAATACAGTCCAGGAGCCAGTCACAGACCCACATGCCCTTTCACATGGGCCTCAGTTCACAACCTGGCCCATCGCCAGAGCTTGCGATGGACCAGACAGAGAGATTCTAACAGTTTAAAGCACACGAAGAAGCTGCCTTTCTGAGAACGGGCCCCTCGAGCAGGGTTGTGAAACCCGGCCTTCTGCACTTATTCAGCAGCACTCGTGTCAAGAGGTTGAGAGATGGGAGCCCAGCCTGTGCCTGACACAACCTCCATTAGACTACTCTGCTGCACTTACAGGGAACACTTTTCACCAGGATTCGCACCAATGTGTCACGGCTGCACAATCGCATCACATTCACAGCTTGCTGGTAAAGGCATGAGAGAAATGAGAATGTTGCAGAACCATTTACAAATGTGTCGAGACTCTTAACAAATCTTCAGTGGTGGACTGATCTTGGTTAAACACCGTAACAATTTAATGTGAAAATGATATTGTACAGTGAAGGTACGTCTGGGATAGAGCAACCCAGTGGATAAGTACAACATGCTCACTTTTTTGTCTTCTGTTTTAATGGAACTGTTGTGTCCCCTCATCAGTGTTTATTTCCCTGTTTTTCCTCACCCCAGCAGTTTAATTACTTGAGCTAGCATTGACTAATCTCCTTGCAGTCTCCGCGGTTCCTTCAATACTGTGTGTGAAGCGATGTTGTTTAGTTTCTTGTTGAGTACCAGTAGATGGAACTGTTGTACTGCCATTCACTTGCCGTGTCACTGGTAAGTGCGTGCACACTCACACAAACAGGAGGATTCCTCCTTTCACAAATCACAACTTATTGCGGTAAGTTTGAATTTTAAATATCGGCTGATCAGAGTCCAAGCATGAAGACTGGGCTGTGAATCGCCATCTCTCTGCTTGTTTCTCCTTCAATCTCCCACCTAGTTAACGGCACAGTACAGACACAGTGTCAAACAATCTACAACTGGTATAGCTTGCAGTGAAGAGGGCACTTTGATGTGCTGTGTGGGTTATGGATCCCACGCCAGCAGCAGAATGGTCACTAAGACCAAATGCTCCGACTACACGTTCACTCGAGATAATGTTGACATTTATAAAAGAAAGAACTTTCATTTCTACAATACCTTTCCTGATCTCAGGGCGTCCCAAAGCACGTTACATCCAATGAAGTACTTGTGAGGTGTAGTCACTGTTGTAATGCAGGAAACGCTACAGACAATTTATGCACAGCAAGCTCCCACAAACAGCAATGTGATAATGACCAGATAATCTTTTAAAAAAAAAAGTGATGGTGCTTAAGGGATAAATATTGGCTCCAGGACACCAGGTCTAACTCCCCTGCTCTTCCAAATAGTGACGACATCTTTTACATCCACCTGACGGCCCTTCCAACGTCTCATCCAAAAGACGGCACCTCCAGCAGTGAAGCGCTCCCTCAGTACTGCCCCTCCGACAGTGCAGCACTCTCTCAGTACTGCCCCTCCAACAGTGCAGCACTCTCTCAGTACTGCCCCTCCAACAGTGCAGCATTCTCTCAGTACTGCCCCTCCGACAGTGCGGCTCTCCCTCAGTACTGCCCCTCCAACAGTGCGGCGCTCCCTCAGTACTGCCCCTCCAACAGTGCAGCACTCTCTCAGTACTGCCCCTCCAACAGTGCGGCGCTCCCTCAGTACTGCCCCTCCGACAGTGCGGCACTCCCTCAGTACTGCCCCACCGACAGTGCTGCACTCCCTCAGTACTGCCCCTCCAACAGTGCAGCACTCTCTCAGTACTGCCCCACCGACAGTGCTGCACTCCCTCAGTACTGCCCCACCGACAGTGCTGCACTCCCTCAGTACTGCCCCTCCGACAGTGCTGCACTCCCTCAGTACTGCCCCTCCGACAGTGCTGCGCTCCCTCAGTACTGCCCCACCGACAGTGCGGCACTCCCTCAGTACTGCCCCTCCGACAGTGCAGCGCTCCCTCAGTACTGCCCCACCGACAGTGCGGCGCTCCCTCAGTACTGCCCCTCCGACAGTGCTGCACTCCCTCAGTACTGCCCCACCGACAATGCGGCGCTCCCTCAGTACTGCCCTCCGACAGTGCTGCACTCCCTCAGTACTGCCCCTCCGACAGTGCAGCACTCCCTCAGTACTGCCCCTCCGACAGTGCGGCGCTCCCTCAGTACTGCCCCTCCGACAGTGCGGCGCTCCCTCAGTACTGCCCCTCTGACAGTGCTGCACTCCCTCAGTACTGCCCCACCGACAATGCGGCGCTCCCTCAGTACTGCCCCACCGACAATGCGGCGCTCCCTCAGTACTGCCCCTCCGACAGTGCTGCACTCCCTCAGTACTGCCCTTCCGACAGTGCAGCACTCCCTCAGTACTGCCCCTCCGACAGTGCAGCACTCCCTCAGTACTGCCCCCTCCGACAGTGCAGCACTCCCTCAGTACTGCCCCTCCGACAGTGCAGCACTCCCTCAGTACTGCACTGGAGTGTCAGTCTAGATTTATGAGTTCAAGTCCCTGGATTGGGACTTGAACGCACGACCTTCTGACTCAGAGGCGAGAGTGTTATCCACTGAGTGAGAATTGTGTTCTTTTGTTTAGTATTCAAGTACAAGTGAAAGGTTATCCACTGCTGCCGTTTATCTGTTTGTTTCAAGAGCAAACTCCAACCCCACATCCTCCAATCATGGCCTTTTATGTACTCCCAATGTCCTTCGCCCCACCACTGGCGTTCTTACTCTGGAATTTGCTCCCAAATCCGCTCCACCTCTCGTTCTTTAAGACACTCGTAAAAAACCTACCTCTTTGACCAAGCTTTTGGTCACCTATTCATGTGGTCCGGAGTCAGATTTTGTCTGATAATCGCTCCTGTAAAGCACCTTGGGACGTTTAGCTATGTTGAAAGCACGATATAAATGCAAGTTGTTCAGTGCTGTAGGGAAGGGGTGATGTGTTTGGTGGGATGTGTTTGAAAGACGGTCCAGTCCCTTGCTCAGGAACAGTCAGTGACCTGTGGATGCACAATTATTAAAATAGGGTTTCATGTTACACTGTGTTTCTGCTCATCAGTTACCTTGGAATAATTAGCAAAATATTAATGGGTTATTAATTTAACAAGCATGACTAGGAGCACAGCTGTGCTTATGGTATATAATTTAGTGTGTAATTAGGGTAAATATTAGACCGTTTAATATACCGGAGCCCATCATTCTCCAATTGGCAAAATGTCAGCATGTGGTATAACTTCTCTGACAAGAACTTGCATGTATACAGCACCATTCACCTCTCGGGTTGTCCCAAAGTGCTCCACGTGCAGTGAATTACTCGTGACGTGCAGCCATTGTTATACAAAACCCACTAACAGCAATCAGATGACGGGCCACTTAATCCATGTTTGGTTGAGGGATAAATCTCTTGGAGAACTTCCCCGACTCGTCTTGGAATAGTGCCATACGATCTTTTACATTCACCCGAACGGGAAAGGGGGCGCGGATTCCTGCTCTGGAGTACCAGCCTAGATTATGGACTCGTCTGTCGGGGGGATTCAACCACAGCCTTCTGACCCAGAACGTGACTGGCTGAGCCAAACCAGTGCTTGCAAGGCGTGTTATGTATCGGATCGGTTTACGTTCGATCAGAATTCTGTTTGTGACGTGAAGTGGGATTAAATGTGTGCGAAGGGGTGTGTGGGGACAGGGTGAGCAGTCCTGTGTTAGGTGTGATCACAGAGTGTGCATCGGGGGGGGATGTGATTGGTTCCTATGAGGGGAGTTTGGGTCGACTGGGCCTGTATTCACTAGTTTAGAAGAATGAGAGGGGATCTGATTGAAACGTATAAAATTCTGACAGGTTTGGACAGACTGGATGCGGGGAGGATGTTTCCCCGGGGGCTGGGAAGTCTAGAACAAGGGGTCACAGTCTCAGGATACGGGGTAGGAAATTTAGGACCAAGATGAGAAATGTTTTCACTCAGAGGGAGGTGAACCTGTGGAATTCTCTACCACAGAAGGCTGTGGAGGCCAAGTCATTGAATATATTTAAGAGGGAGATAGATAGATTTCTAGACACAAAAGGCATCGAGGGGTACAGGGACAAAGCGGGAATATGGTGTTGAGATAGAGGATCAGCCATGATATTGAATGGTGCAGGCTCGAAGGGCCGAATGGCCTATTACTGCTCCTATTTTCTATGTTCAGTGGGTCAGAGGCATTTTGTTCCATTTGTACCAAAGTAAAAAGTGGAAGTGATTTCTGTTACACAGGATGACTTTTTAGGAATAGGAAAAGCTGCTTAGGCCCAAACAATTGTCCTTGTTTTGTAGATCAGCCCCATTTACCCACTGTCTCCCGATATCCCTCATTCTCACCAACCCACCTTCTCTCCATATCCCTTAATCACACTTACACACCAGTTCACCATACCCCTCAATCTCACTTACCCACCCTCTCTCCATATCCCTCAGCCTTATCTACATAAGAACATGAGAACTAGGAGCTGGAGTAGGCCATTTGGCCCTTCACGCCTGCTCCGTCATTCAATAGAATCTTGGCTGATCTTCTACCTCAACTCCACCTTCCTGCACAATCCCCATATTCCTTAATTCCCTTAGTTCCCAAAAATCTTATCGATCTTCCTTGAATATACTGAATGACCGAGCATCCACAGCTCACTGGGGTAAAGAATTCCAAAGATTCATAACCTCTGAGTGAAGAAATTTCTCCTCATCTCTGTCCTAAATGGCTGATCCCTTGGCATGAGACTGTGACCCCTGGTTCTTGATTCCCCAGTCAGGGGAAACATTTTCTCAGCATTAACCCTGTCCAGCCCCTTAAGAATTGTATATGTTTCAATTAGATCACCTCTCATTCTTCCAAACTCTGTGTGATATCGGCCTAGTCTACTCAATCCCCTCACCCCAGGAACCAGTCTAGTGAACCTTTGTTGCCTCCCTCTAAGGCAAGGTAAGGAAACCAGAACTGTACACCGTACTCCAGGTGTGGCCTCACCAATGCCCTGAATCTCCCAACCATCTCCCCATATCCCTCAGTGCCACCATGCCATCATCTCCCTCAGCCCCATCTCCCCATATCCCCATATCCCTGCAAAAATACAAAAAATAGCACAGATCCTGGTGAATGGGAAAGATGTAAAGAACAGTAAAGGGTCACAAAACAGACAGGAAGAGCTACAAAAAGAGAGTATGAAAGGAAACTTGAAAAGGATATCAAAATCAACACCATTTTTTAAATAATTAAATGAGGAAAAAGGGGATAGTCAGGAGCTATGTTGGCCCCTAAAAACTGAAAGGGGTGATATTATTAATATATAATAAGGACACGTTGAATAATTACTTTGCACCAATATTTACAGGAGAAGAAGAGGATAGATAGTATATCAGAAATCCCAAGGAAACTAAATCAGGAACAGGGACTCAATAAAAATAAATTAACAGTAATAAAGGAAATAACGGCACTAAAGAGTGACAAACCCCCAGGGCCAGATGGTCTCCAGCCCAGGGTTTAAAGGAAGTCGGTGAGAAACATAGAAACATAGAAAATAGGTGCAGGAGTAGGCCATTCGGCCCTTCTAGCCTGCACCGCCATTCAATGAGTTCATGGCTGAACATGCAACTTCAGTACCCCATTCCTGCTTTCTCACCATACCCCTTGATCCCCCTAGTAGTAAGGACTTCATCTAACTCCTTTTTGAATATATTTAGTGAATTGGCCTCAACAACTTTCTGTGGTAGAGAATTCCACAGGTTCACCACTCTCTGGGTGAAGAAGTTTCTCCTCATCTTGGTCCTAAATGGCTTACCCCTTATCCTTAGACTGTGACCCCTGGTTCTGGACTTCCCCAACATTGGGAACATTTTTCCTGCATCTAACCTGTCTAAACCCGTCAGAATTTTAAACGTTTCTATGAGGTCCCCTCTCATTCTTCTGAACTCCAGTGAATACAAGCCCAGTTGATCGATTCTTTCTTAATATGTCAGTCCCGCCATCCCGGGAATCAGTCTGGTGAACCTTCGCTGCACTCCCTCAATAGCAAGAATGTCCTTCCTCAAGTTAGGAGACCAAAACTGTACACAATACTCCAGGTGTGGCCTCACCAAGGTCCTGTACAACTGTAGTAACACCTCCCTGCCCCTGTACTCAAATCCCCTCGCTATGAAGGCCAACATGCCATTTGCCTTCTTTAACCGCCTGCTGTACCTGCATGCCAACCTTCAATGAGGATATTTCAGGTGCCCCAATTATAATCTTCCAAAGTTTTCTCGATTCAGCAACCGTTCCTTTAGATTGGAAAATTGCACATCACTCGGTTATTTAAGAATGGTGAGAGGGGAACCAGGGAATTATAGACCAGCTAGCCGAACATCTGATGTGGGGAAATTGCTGGAGTCTATAATTAAGGATAGGGTGACTGAACACCTCAAACATTTTCAATTCATCAGGGAGAGCCAGTGTGGGTTTGTGAATGGCAGGTCATGCCTGACAAACCTGACTGAATCTTTTGAAGAGGTAACTAAAGTAGAAGGCAGGGGACTGTCTATGGATGTTCTTTATATGGACTTCCAGAAAGTATTTGATAATGTCCCACATATCAGACTGTTATCGAAGGGAGAAGCCGATGGAATTGAGGGCTATTATTGACCTGGTAAGAAATTGGCTGAGCGACAGGAGACAGGCAGTAGGGATAAAGGGGGTGGAAATTATACTGCAAGCTGTACAACACCCTGGTTAGACCACATCTGGAGCACTGTGAGCAGTTCTGGGCCCCACACCTGGAGCACTCTGAGCAGTTCTGGGCCCACACCTTAGGGAGGATATATTGGCCTTGGAGGGAGTGCAGTGTAGGTTTACCAGACTGATACCCGCACTCCAAGGGTTAAATTATGAGGGGCGATTACACAAAATAGGTTTGTATTCAGTGTGTGCGGGACCCGTACCCCAGTGAGCGTCAGTGTGTGTGGGACTGTACCCCAGTGAGAGTCAGTGTGTGTGGGACTGTACCCCAGTGAGAGTCAGTGTGTGTGGGACTGTATCCCAGTGAGAGTCAGTGTGTGTGGGACCCGAACCCCAGCGAGAGTCAATGTGTGTGGGACTGTATCCCAGTGAGAGTCAGTGTGTGTGGGACCTGTACCCCAGTGAGAGTCAGTGTGTGTGGGACCCGTAGCCCAGTGAGAGTCAGTGTGTGTGGGACCCGTACCCCAGTGAGAGTCAGTGTGTGTGGGACCCGTACCCCAGTGAGAGTCAGTGTGCGTGGGACCCGTACCCCAGTGAGAGTCAGTGTGTGTGGGACCCATACCCCAGTGAGAGTCAGTGTGTGTGGGTCCCATACCCCAGTGAGAGTCGGTGTGTGTGGGACTGTACCCCAGTGAGAGTCAGTGTGTGTGGGACTGTACCCCAGTGAGAGTCAGTGTGTGTGGGACTGTAACCCAGTGAGAGTCAGTGTGTGTGGGACTGTACCCCAGTGAGAGTCAGTATGTGTGGGACTGTATCCCAGTGAGAGTCGGTGTGTGTGGGACTGTACCCCAGTGAGAGTCAGTGTGTGTGGGACTGTACCCCAGTGAGAGTCAGTGTGTGTGGGACTGTACCCCAGTGAGAGTCAGTGTGTGTGGGACTGTACCCCAGTGAGAGTCAGTGTGTATGGGACTGTACTCCAGTGAGAGTCAGTGTGTGTGGGACTGTACCCCAGTGAGAGTCAGTGTGTGTGAGACTGTATCCCAGTGAGAGTCAGTGTGTGTGGGACTGTACCCCAGTGAGAGTCAGTGTGTGTGGGACCCGTACCCCAGTGAGAGTCAGTGTGTGTGGGACCCGTACCCCAGTGAGGGTCAGTGTGTGTGGGACCCGTACCCCAGTGAGGGTCAGTGTGTGTGGGACTGTACCCCAGTGAGAGTCAGTGTGTGTGGGACCCGTACCCCAGTGAGAGTCAGTGTGTGTGGGACCCGTACCCCAGTGAGAGTCAGTGTGTGTGGGACTGTACCCCAGTGAGAGTTAGTGTGTGTGGGACCCGTACCCCAGTGAGGGTCAGTGTGTGTGGGACTGTGCCCCAGTGAGAGTCAGTGTGTGTGGGACTGTGCCCCAGTGAGAGTCAGTGTGTGTGGGACTGTGCCCCAGTGAGAGTCAGTGTGTGTGGGACTGTACCCCAGTGAGAGTCAGTGTGTGTGGGACTGTACGTCAGTGTGTGTGGGACCCGTACCCCAGTGAGAGTCAGTGTGTGTGGGACCCGTACCCCAGTGAGAGTCAGTGTGTGTGGGACCCGTACCCCAGTGAGAGTCAGTGTGTGTGGGACCCGTACCCCAGTGAGGGTCAGTGTGTGTGGGACCGTACCCCAGTGAGAGTCAGTGTGTGTGGGACCCGTACCCCAGTGAGAGTCAGTGTGTGTGGGACCCGTACCCCAGTGAGAGTCAGTGTGTGTGGGACTGTACCCCAGTGAGAGTCAGTGTGTGTGGGACTGTACCCCAGTGAGAGTCAGTGTGTGTGGGACTGTACCCCAGTGAGAGTCAGTGTGTGTGGGACTGTGCCCCAGTGAGAGTCAGTGTGTGTGGGACCCGTACCCCAGTGAGAGTCAGTGTGTGTGGGACCCGTACCCCAGTGAGAGTCAGTGTGTGTGGGACTGTACCCCAGTGAGAGTCAGTGTGTGTGGGACTGCGCCCCAGTGAGAGTCTGTGTTTGTGGGACTGTGCCCCAGTGAGAGTCAGTGTTTGTGGGACTGTACCCCAGTGAGAGTCAGTGTGTGTGGGACTGTGCCCCAGTGAGAGTCAGTGTGTGTGAGACTGTACCCCAGTGAGAGTCAGTGTGTGTGGGACTGTACCCCAGTGAGAGTCAGTGTGTGTGGGACTGTACCCCAGTGAGAGTCAGTGTGTGTGAGACTGTACCCCAGTGAGAGTCAGTGTGTGTGGGACTGTACCCCAGTGAGAGTCAGTGTGTGTGGGACCCGTACCCCAGTGAGAGTCAGTGTGTGTGGGACTGTACCCCAGTGAGAGTCAGTGTGTGTGAGACACGTACCCCAGTGAGAGTCAGTGTGTGGGACTGTACCCCAGTGAGAGTCAGTGTGTGTGGGACTGTGCCCCAGTGAGAGTCAGTGTGTGTGGGACTGTACCCCAGTGAGAGTCAGTGTGTGTGAGACACGTACTCCAGTGAGAGTCAGTGTGTGGGACTGTACCTCAGTGAGAGTCAGTGTGTGTGGGACTGTACCCCAGTGAGAGTCAGTGTGTGTAGGACTGTACCTCAGTGAGAGTCAGTGTGTGTGGGACTGTGCCCCAGTGAGAGTCAGTGTGTGTGGGACTGTACCCCAGTGAGAGTCAGTGTGTGTGGGACTGTGCTTT
Source organism: Pristiophorus japonicus (assembly GCF_044704955.1). NCBI lineage: Eukaryota > Metazoa > Chordata > Chondrichthyes > Pristiophoridae > Pristiophorus > Pristiophorus japonicus. The sequence goes on from NC_091977.1 coordinate 544,852,202, forward strand.
AGTGAGAGTCAGTGTGTGTGGGACTGTACCCCAGTGAGAGTCAGTGTGTGTGGGACTGTACTCCAGTGAGAGTCAGTGTGTGTGCGACCAGTACCCCAGTGAGAGTCAGTGTGTGTGGAACTGTACCCCAGTGAGAGTCAGTGTGTGTGGGACTGTACCCCAGTGAGAGTCAGTGTGTGTGGGACTGTACCCCAGTGAGAGTCAGTGTGTGTGGGACCCGTACCCCAGTGAGAGTCAGTGTGTGTGGGACCCGTACCCCAGTGAGAGTCAGTGTGTGTGGGACTGTACCCCAGTGAGAGTCAGTGTGTGTGGGACCCGTACCCCAGTGAGAGTCAGTGTGTGTGGGACTGTACCCCAGTTGAAGTGTTGTCCAGCGCGAATGGCGCCAGACCTCAGCGGGATCCCGTGTAATCGGACAAAGAGGGGAAGCCTTGAGAGTAGGTGGAACTCCTGCAGAACGCAATCCCTTTTTGGAGCAGTTGCGGAGGCCTCTCAGGAATTGATGATTTGTGTGTATTGCCGGAAATAACAGCACATGTTCCTTCCATTTTTGATTGATGCTCGTTTTTTTTCCTCCTCGAGGGACTCGGCTGACAAACTAAGTTTTAATTGAGTCCCGAATTAGTGACGTGCACCTCGATAATTAGGACATGACAAGGAAACTTGCCCCGTCTGAAAAATAGCTTTCCAGAAAAAGCATCAGCATATTCAGGGAGTATAGTTGATGAGCTTGTGAGGGACAAGAATCCGTTTGGAGGAGGGTTCGAAAGACCTTTAACTCTGTGTAGACATTTGTGACGCTGCAGTAGTTTAGTGGTGATGGTACTGTCATCGTAATCCTAACTGCTTTGGAACAGCAAATTAGCAACATTGGAATACATGGGGTGGTATTTATGTTACAGAGCCTTGGTAAGACCCCATCTGGAAAAAGCGTTCAGTTCCGGGCACCGCACCTCAGGAAGATATATTGGCCTGGGAGGAGGAGCAGCACAGATTCAGCAGAATGATACCCGAGCTGACCGGGTTGACTTATGAGACTGGGCTTGTATTCCCTTGAATATAGAAGATCAAGGGATGATCTAATTGAGGTGTTCAAGATGTTTAAAGGATTCGATGGGGTAGAGAGAGAGAAACGATTTCCTGAGTCCAGAACAAGGGGGCGTAATCTTAAAATTAGAGCCCGGCCGTTCAGGGGTGATGTCAAGGAGCACTTCTTCACACAAAGGGCCGTGGGAATCTGGAACTCTCTCCCCCAAAATGCTGTCGAGGCTGGTGGGGGTGTCAATTGAAAATGTCAAAACTGAAATTGCTAAGAGTTTTGTTGGGTAGGGGTGTTGGAACCAAGGCGGGTAGATAGAGTTAAAATACAGATCAGACATGACCTAATTCAATGCTGGGACAGACTCGAGGGGCTGAATGGCCTCTTCCTGTTCCTATGTTGCTAACCCAGAGGTCACGAATTCAAGCGAATTCAATAAATCTGCAACATTTGATTGACACCAGAAACTGACCGTAAAAGCTTCTGGGTGCTTGCAAAAACCAAACTGGGTCACTGATGCCCTCCAGAGTCGGGAACCTGCCCCTCCTACCCGGTCTGGGCTGCCTGTGACACCAGGCCCACACTATGTGGTTGACTCTTGATACCCTCAGTATTGGCCGAGCAAAGCATGCCATTGTAAACAATCACTACCACTGCGAGAGCACCATCATCACACGCACTGCAGTGCTTCAAGTGAAAAAATAAATTCTTGCATTTCTCATCATCATCATCATAGGCGGTCCCTCGAGATCGAGGAAGACTTGCTTCCACTCCAAAAGTGAGTTCTCAGGCGACTGAACGGTCCAGTCACAGGTGGATCAGACAGTGTTTCACATGCTGAAGCGCTTTACAGGCAATTAAGTACTTTTTTGAAGTGTAGTCACTGATGTAATGCTGGTAGTGTGGCAGCCAGTTAGTGCACAGCAAGCTCCCACAGACAGCAAGGTGATACTGACCAGATCAGCTGTTTTAGTGATGTTGGTTGGGGGAATAAATGTTGGTCCTAGGACACCGGGGAGAATTCCCCTGCTGTTCTTCAAACTAGGCTCACCATCATTGTCTCGGGCACCTACCAGTGGGCAATAAATGTCAGCCTTGCCAGTGACGTCCACATCCCGTGAATGGAAGCTAATTCAATTTGCAAAACGTTACACATTCGACTTCTGAATACTATTCCCGGGGCCGGGGGCTGCACCTGTGATTCTTTGTTGTCTTCATGAATGACATCACAGATGGACCAATCCTATGAGTTTACGAATCCAGCATTGAGTTGTAACTCCGATATGGCAAACACCTCGTCTCTCACCCAACCCATCCTCCACACACAGCAACAGATTCTGGCGCGTTGCTAACCTCAGTGATTCCCTTCAGTTGCAGTGTGTGTCTGACTTTGGTTCTGGCTGTTGGATCTGACTGCTGGGGCTGTCCGCTGGTTGATTGACTTGGTCTCTGGGAGAGTCGGGGGTGTGTTGTAATGTACTGGATGTGGCCGTTCCTGAGGGCAGGAGCGCTGTGACTGAATGAACAGCCATTGAGTGATCTGGGGTCAAGGAGAAGCAGATGTTGGAGGAGTGAAGGGTAGGGTGGGGGGGGCAGTGACCATGTGGGCAGGGAGGAGAAGCTGTTCAAGGTAATTCGGTGTCTGTATTGTGACAGCTGAGTGGTGGTTTTAGGGAGCAAGGAACCTGGCACCCTCATCTGGTCTGACCCACACGTGACTCCTGTCCCACCCTCTGTGTGATGAGCGATTCATGCGGCCTCGTGATGTCAGCACTAGGGCCCGTGGTGTCAGCACTGGGGCCCGTGATGTCAGCACTCGGGCCCGTGATGTCAGCGCTGGGGCCCGTGATGTCAGCGCTGGGGCCCGTGATGTCAGCACTCGGGCCCGTGATGTCAGCGCTGGGGCCCGTGATGTCAGCGTTGGGGCCTGTGATGTTAGCACTTGGGCCCGTGATGTCACGGTTTGGACCAGTGATGTCAGCACTAGGACCAGTGATGTCAGCACTAAGGCCCGTGATGTCAGCACGTGTTTGCTATGCAGTCACTCTGTGAATGTTCTTGCGATGTTCCATGGCCCTTTGTTAATTCTGGTTGATTTTGTACTTAAAGGGGTTTGTTTTGGCTCTGTCCCTAATTGGAAGCAAAAGGACTCCATTGCGTTTTATTGTATAGATATAGATATAAAGTAGTTTTCTGTATTCCGTGTGCGAGGTGCAGTGCTGGGAGACACTCTACCCTTTGCTAGCCTGCACTAAACGCGGCCCGCTTGGCGAGTGATGTGCAGACAGGCCGTTTCTGCTGATGTAAACCCCTAGCTGTAACAGAAAAGGTTAAAAGGTCAGTCTTTCAGCTCCGTAAATGAGCAATTTGTGCCTTGAGGATGGGAATTGCCATGTACAAACCCAGGGATTAGTCATGTAAAGTAACTCATGAATACATTCAGACTGCACAGGATTGTGCTGCAGGGGTTCGGTTTCCCACACATCAGGGTCAGGCCCAAAGCTCTTTAAATATTTAAATCTCATTGATCTAAACAAATTAAAACCACCAATTCTGTCTAATTTAATTAGACCTCCTGGTTCTCCACGGCCAAGTGGAACTGGAACACTGAGTCGCCAGGTAATGCCACAAAGGATCAAAGTTTACACAGCACCTACTTTTTGCCAGTTTTATCCAATTAAGGGATGATTACTTCACAACAACCCCATCAAATGAAGAAAGTGCTGAGATCAAAGGTTGCCTATTAATATCATTACCCCCCTGTAGGTTGTATTACATCCCAGAGCTGATAATTTGCCTAACAAAGCCTTGGATCTCACAGTGGAGCTGCTGTGATCCATTGTTCAACCAGCTCCCCCCTCCCCCATCCCCTCTCTCGAACTCTCTCTCGCGCTGCTTTTTCTGGTTTATTGATGTGACTGTGATCACTGCTCCTGTACTTTGCTGTGTGTAAATCCCTCCGCCCTACATACATCACAGAATGATCATCATCATCATAGGCAGTCCCTCGTATCGAAGATGACTTGCTTCCAAGCCGAAAAGGGATGAGTTCACAGGTGTTTCAATGAAGGACCTAATATTCCGGATCCCGAACTACAACCTAAAGGGTGGAAGGTGTGTTTGTGTGGATTTTTTACCGTGGGGTGACCGTTGCACACCAGCCACCACACAGGCTTGACAGAGCTAGGTCTTGGTCCAGTGGCAAGGATTGGTAACGGACCTTAAGGAAAGGTAACTTCGATGGTATGAGACGTGAATTGGCTAGAATAGACTGGTAAATGATACTTACAGGGTTGACGGTGGATAGGCAATGGCAAACATTTAAAGATCACATGGATGAACTTCAACAATTGTACATCCCTGTCTAAAGTAAAAATAAAAAAATAAAACGGGGAAGGTGGCTCAACCGTGGCTAACAAGGGAAATTAAGGATAGTGTTGAATCCAAGGAAGAGGCATATAAATTGGCCAGAAAAAGCAGCAAACCTGAGGACTGGGAGAATTTTATAACTCAGCAGAGGAGGACAAAGGGTTTAATTAGGAGGGGCAAAATAGAGTATGAGAGGAAGCTTGCCGGAAACATAAAAACTGACTGCAAAAGCTTCTATAAATATGTGAAGAGAAAAAGATTAGTGAAGAGAAAAAGATTAGTAAAGAAAAATGTAGGTCCCTTGCAGTCGGATTCAGGTGAATTTATAATGGGGAACAAAGAAATGGCAGACCAGTTAAACAAATACTTTGGTTCTGTCTTCACGAAGGAAGACACAAATAACCTTCCGGAAGTACGACGGGACCGAGGGTCCAGTGAGAAGGAGGAACTGAAGGATATCCTTATTATGCGGGAAATTGTGTTAAGGGAAATTGATGGGATTGAAGACCGATAAATCCCCAGGGCCTGATAGTCTACATCCCAGAGTACTTAAGGAAGTGGCCCAAGAAATAGTCGATGCATTGGTGATCATTTTCCAACATTCTATCAACTCTGGATCAGTTCCTATGGACTGGAGGTTAGATAATGTAACACCACTTTTTAAAAAGGGAGGGAGAGAGAAAACGGGTAATTATAGATCGGTTAGCCTGACATCAGTAGTGGGGAAAATGTTGGAATCAATTATTGAGGATGAAATAGCAGCGCATTTGGAAAGCAGTGATAGGATCGGTCCAAGTCAGCATGGATTTATGAAAGGGAAATCATGCTTGACAAATCTTTTGGAATTTTTTGAGGATGTTACTAGTAGAGTGGACAAGGGAGAACCAGTGGATGTGGTGTATTTGGACTTTCAAAAGGCTTTTGACAAGGTCCCACACAAGAGACTGGTGTGCAAAATCAAAGCACATGATATTGGGGGTAATGTACTGATGTGGATAGAGAACTGGTTGGCAGACAGGAAGCAGAGAGTCAGGGTAAACGGGTTCTTTTCAGAATGGCAGGCAGTGACTAGTGGAGTGCCGCAGGGCTCAGTGCTGGGACCCCAGCTATTTACAATCTATATTAACGACTTGGAAGAAGGGACTGAGTGTAACGTAGCCAAGTTTGCTGATGATACAAAGATGGGAGGAAAAGCAATGTGTGAGGAGGACACAAAAAATCTGTAAAAGGACATAGACAGGCTAAGTGAGTGGGCAAGAATTTGGCAGATGGAATATAATGTTGGAAAGTGTGAGGTCATGCACTTTGATAGAAAAAAAATCAAAGAGCAAGTTATTATTTAAACGGAGAAAGATTGCAAAGTGCCGCAGTACAGCGGGATCTGGGGGTACTTGTGCATGAAACACAAAAGGATAGTATGCAGGTACAGCAAGTGATCAGGAAGGCTAATGGTATCGTGGCCTTTATTGCAAAGGGGAGGGAGTTTAAAAGCAGGGAAATTTTGCTGTAGCTATATAAGGTATTGGTGATGCTACACCTGGAATACTGCGTGCAGTTTTGGTTTCCATATTTACGAAAGGATATACTTGCTTTGGAGGCAGTTCAGAGAAGGTTCACTCGGTTGATTCCGGGGATGAGGGGGTTGACTTATGAGGAAAGGTTGAGTAGGTTGGGCCTCTACTCATTGGAATTCAGAAGAATGAGAGGTGATCTTATCGAAACGTATAAGATTATGAGGGGGCTTGACAAGGTGGATGCAGAGAGGACGTTTCCACTGATGGGGGAGACTAGAACTAGGGGGCATGGTCTTAGAATAAGGGGCCGCCCATTTAAAACTGAGATGAGGTGGAATTTCTTCTCTCAGAGGGTTGTAGATCTGTGGAATTCACTGCCTCAGAGAGCTGTGGAAGCTGGGACATTGAATACATTTATAACAGAAATAGACAGTTTCTTAACCGATAAGGGATTATGGGGAGCGGGCAGGGAAGTGGAGCTGAATCCATGATCAGATCAGCCGTGATCTTATTGAATGGCGGAGCAGGCTCGAGGGGCCGTATGGCCAACTCCTACTCCTATGTCTTGTGTTCTTATCTCCGTTCCTGCGCCCCCTTTAGGATTGTACCCTTTAGTTTATATTGCTTCACCTCATTCTTCCAACCAAAATATATCACTTCACACTTCTCTGCGTTACACTTCATCTGCCCCGTGCCCGCCCATTCCACCAGCCTGTCTCTGTCCTCCTGAAGTCTGTTTCTATCCTCCTCGCTGTTTATGGCATTTCTGAGTTTCGTATCATCTGCAGACTTTGAAATAATGCCCTGTACACCCAAGTCCAGGTCATTCATATAAATCAAAGAGCAGTGGCCCTAATACCAACCCCCTTCAGTCTGAAAAACAACCGTTCCCCACTACTCTCTGCTTCCTGTCACTGAGCCAATTCCGTATCCATGCTGCCCCTGTCCCTTTAATCCCATTGCCTTTAATTTTGCAAACAAGTCTGTTGTGTAGTAATATCTTTCCTCCTGTGTTGCTCTCTGAATCCTCACTGTCTGTAAATCCCCCACCCCACTTGCCTTTCCTCCTGCCCCGCTCTCTGTATGCTCACTCTTTGGGAACAAGACATATGGCACTATCTTGGAATCTGACTCAATCTTTCCTCGGACCTAAACGCTGTGGAACTGCTCCCCTCCCTCAGCCTCCACTCCCTCATATACCCCTGCCTCAGTCTCCCCTCCCCCAGCCTTGCCTCCCTCATCTCCCACTCCCTCAATCTCCCTTCCCTCGCTCTCCCCTCCCTCGCTCTCTCCTCCCTCGCACTCCCCCTCAATCTCCCCCTACCCCCTCAATCTCCCCCTCCCTCACTCTCCCCTCCCTCACCCTCCCCCCTCAATCTCCCCCTCCCTCAGACACTCCTCCCTCACTCTCACCCTCCCTCACTCTCACCCTCCCTCACTCTCCCCCTTCCACACTCCCCCCTCACTCTCCCCCTCCCTCAGACACACCTCCCTCACTCTCACCCTCCCTCACTCTCACCCTCCCTCACTCTCACCCTCCCTCACTCTCACCCTCCCTCACTCTCACCCTCCCTCACTCTCACCCTCCCTCACTCTCCCCCTCCTTCACTCTCCCCTCCCTCATCTCCCCGTTCCTCATCTCTACCTCCCTCATTCTCTTCCTTCCACATCTCCCCCTTCCTCACTCTCCCCCTCCCTTGCTCTCCCCCTCAGTCTCCCCCTCCCTCGCTCTCCCCCTCAGTCTCCCCCTCCCTCGCTCTCCCCCTCAGTCTCCCCCTCCCTCGCTCTCCCCCTCAGTCTCCCCCTCCCTCGCTCTCCCCCTCAGTCTCCCCCTCCCTCGCTCTCCCCCTCAGTCTCCCCCTCCCTCGCTCTCCCCCTCAGTCTCCCCCTCGCTCCCCCCTCACACGCACCCTCCCTCGCTCTCCCCCTCCCACACACTCCCCCTCCCACACTCTCCCCCTCCCACACTCTCCCCCTCCCACACTCTCCCCCTCCCACACTCTCCCCCTCCCACACTCTCCCCCTCCCACACTCTCCTCCCTAATTCCCCCCCTCACACGCACCCTCCCTCACACTCGCCCTCCCTCACTCTCCCCTCCCTCACTTTCCCCCTCACACGCACCCTCCCTCGCTCTCCCCCTCCCACACTCTCCCCCTCCCACACTCTCCCCCTCCCACACTCTCCCCCTCCCACACTCTCCCCCTCCCACACTCTCCCCCTCCCACACTCTCCCCCTCCCACACTCTCCCCCTGCCACACTCTCCTCCCTAATTCCCCCCCTCACACGCACCCTCCCTCACTCTCCCCCCTCCCTCACTCTCCCCCCTCCCTCACTTTCCCCCTCCCTCACTTTCCCCCTCCCTCACTCTGTCCCTCCCTCACTCTGTCCCTCCCTCACTCAATATACAGGCTATTAACACGCAAACCGATGCTCTGATTTTCCTCGTGTCCCCACATCTTGGGTGTGTCCTGAATTACATCGCTTGGCGTTTGCCCTCCCAGCCTGGCCGGGGATTGGGGGTATCACATCCTTGTTAGGACAGGCTTGCCGAGACAGCTGACCTCTGTCTGCTCCCCCCTGTCGAACGTTGCTAAGTGCGTGGACCAAAGCTTGTCGCTTAGCAACGGAGAGGGAAGTTGGTCTAAATGATTGCTGCCCACAGAAGGGCTCTTTCCCATGCGTCGTTCCATCTGTTGATATAAAGTTCATCGGTAGATTTGGCATGGGAGTAAACAATATAAAGCGTTCCCTCACTGTCAGTATCTCCCATTCACCGCCGTTTAGTGACAGGTGCTGTTTGTGATGACGTGACTCGCTAATAGAACAATTGTGACACAGCTTAAACCTGAGGGGCTCGCAAGGAACCTTCAGCGGGTAAACTCACAGCCTGGAGTAATCGTATCTTCGATCAGTGGGTAAACTCACAGCCTGGAGTAATCGTATCTTCGATCAGTGGGTAAACTCACAGCCTGGAGTAATCGTATCTTCGATCAGCGGGTAAACTCACAGCCTGGAGTAATCGTATCTTCGATCAGTGGGTAAACTCACAGCCTGGGGCAATCGTATCTTCGATCAGTGGGTAAACTCACAGCCTGGGGCAATCGTATCTTCGATCAGTGGGTAAACTCACAGCCTGGAGTAATCGTATCTTCGATCAGTGGGTAAACTCACAGCCTGGGGCAATCGTATCTTCGATCAGTGGGTAAACTCACAGCCTGGAGTAATCGTATCTTCGATCAGTGGGTAAACTCACAGCCTGGAGTAATCGTATCTTCGATCAGTGGGTAAACTCACAGCCTGGAGTAATCGTATCTTCGATCAGCGGGTAAACTCACAGCCTGGAGTAATCGTATCTTCGATCAGTGGGTAAACTCACAGCCTGGGGCAATCGTATCTTCGATCAGTGGGTAAACTCACAGCCTGGAGTAATCGTAGCTTCGATCAGTGGGTAAACTCACAGACTGGAGTAATCGTATCTTCGATCAGTGGGTAAACTCACAGCCTGGAGTAATCGTATCTTCGATCAGTGGGTAAACTCACAGCCTGGAGTAATCGTATCTTCGATCAGTGGGTAAACTCACAGCCTGGAGTAATCGTATCTTCGATCAGTGGGTAAACTCACAGCCTGGAGTAATCGTATCTTCGATCAGTGGGTAAACTCACAGCCTGGAGTAATCGTATCTTCGATCAGCGGGTAAACTCACAGCCTGGGGCAATCGTATCTTCGATCAGTGGGTAAACTCACAGCCTGGGGCAATCGTATCTTCGATCAGTGGGTAAACTCACAGCCTGGAGTAATCGTATCTTCGATCAGTGGGTAAACTCACAGCCTGGGGCAATCGTATCTTCGATCAGTGGGTAAACTCACAGCCTGGAGTAATCGTATCTTCGATCAGTGGGTAAACTCACAGCCTGGGGCAATCGTATCTTCGATCAGTGGGTAAACTCACAGCCTGGAGTAATCGTATCTTCGATCAGTGGGTAAACTCACAGCCTGGAGTAATCGTATCTTCGATCAGCGGGTAAACTCACAGCCTGGAGTAATCGTATCTTCGATCAGTGGGTAAACTCACAGCCTGGAGTAATCGTATCTTCGATCAGTGGGTAAACTCACAGCCTGGAGTAATCGTATCTTCGATCAGCGGGTAAACTCACAGCCTGGGGCAATCGTATCTTCGATCAGCGGGTAAACTCACAGCCTGGAGTAATCGTATCTTCGATCAGTGGGTAAACTCACAGCCTGGGGCAATCGTATCTTCGATCAGTGGGTAAACTCACAGCCTGGAGTAATCGTATCTTCGATCAGTGGGTAAACTCACAGCCTGGAGTAATCGTATCTTCGATCAGTGGGTAAACTCACAGCCTGGAGTAATCGTATCTTCGATCAGTGGGTAAACTCACAGCCTGGGGCAATCGTATCTTCGATCAGTGGGTAAACTCGCAGCCTGGAGGAATCGTATCTTCGATCAGTGGGTAAACTCGCAGCCTGGGGCAATCGTATCTTCGATCAGTGGGTAAACTCACAGCCTGGAGTAATCGTATCTTCGATCAGTGGGTAAACTCACAGCCTGGAGTAATCGTATCTTCGATCAGTGGGTAAACTCACAGCTTGGAGGAATCGTATCTTCGATCAGTGGGTAAACTCGCAGCCTGGGGCAATCGTATCTTCGATCAGTGGGTAAACTCACAGCCTGGAGTAATCGTATCTTCGATCAGTGGGTAAACTCACAGCCTGGAGTAATCGTATCTTCGATCAGTGGGTAAACTCGCAGCCTGGGGCAATCGTATCTTCGATCAGTGGGTAAACTCACAGCCTGGAGTAATCGTATCTTCGATCAGTGGGTAAACTCACAGCCTGGAGTAATCGTACCTTCGATCAGTGGGTAAACTCACAGCTTGGAGGAATCGTATCTTCGATCAGCGGGTAAACTCACAGCCTGGAGTAATCGTATCTTCGATCAGTGGGTAAACTCACAGCCTGGAGTAATCGTATCTTCGATCAGTGGGTAAACTCACAGCTTGGAGGAATCGTATCTTCGATCAGCGGGTAAACTCACAGCCTGGAGTAATCGTATCTTCGATCAGTGGGTAAACTCACAGCCTGGGGCAATCGTATCTTCGATCAGTGGGTAAACTCACAGCCTGGAGTAATCGTATCTTCGATCAGTGGGTAAACTCACAGCCTGGGGCAATCGTATCTTCGATCAGTGGGTAAACTCACAGCCTGGGGCAATCGTATCTTCGATCAGTGGGTAAACTCACAGCCTGGGGCAATCGTATCTTCGATCAGTGGGTAAACTCACAGCCTGGAGTAATCGTATCTTCGATCAGTGGGTAAACTCACAGCCTGGAGTAATCGTATCTTCGATCAGTGGGTAAACTCACAGCCTGGAGTAATCGTATCTTCGATCAGTGGGTAAACTCACAGCCTGGAGTAATCGTATCTTCGATCAGTGGGTAAACTCACAGCCTGGGGCAATCGTATCTTCGATCAGTGGGTAAACTCGCAGCCTGGAGTAATCGTATCTTCGATCAGTGGGTAAACTCACAGCCTGGAGTAATCGTATCTTCGATCAGTGGGTAAACTCACAGCCTGGGGCAATCGTATCTTCGATCAGTGGGTAAACTCACAGCTTGGAGGAATCGTATCTTCGATCAGTGGGTAAACTCACAGCCTGGGGCAATCGTATCTTCGATCAGTGGGTAAACTCACAGCCTGGAGTAATCGTATCTTCGATCAGTGGGTAAACTCACAGCCTGGAGTAATCGTACCTTCGATCAGTGGGTAAACTCACAGCTTGGAGGAATCGTATCTTCGATCAGTGGGTAAACTCACAGCCTGGAGTAATCGTATCTTCGATCAGTGGGTAAACTCACAGCCTGGAGTAATCGTATCTTCGATCAGTGGGTAAACTCACAGCCTGGAGTAATCGTACCTTCGATCAGTGGGTAAACTCACAGCCTGGGGCAATCGTATCTTCGATCAGCGGGTAAACTCACAGCCTGGAGTAATCGTATCTTCGATCAGTGGGTAATCTCACAGCCTGGAGTAATCGTATCTTCGATCAGTGGGTAAACTCACAGCCTGGGGCAATCGTATCTTCGATCAGTGGGTAAACTCACAGCCTGGAGTAATCGTATCTTCGATCAGTGGGTAAACTCACAGCTTGGAGGAATCGTATCTTCGATCAGCGGGTAAACTCACAGCCTGGAGTAATCGTATTTTCGATCAGTGGGTAAACTCACAGCCTGGGGCAATCGTATCTTCGATCAGTGGGTAAACTCACAGCCTGGGGCAATCGTATCTTCGATCAGTGGGTAAACTCACAGCCTGGAGTAATCGTATCTTCGATCAGTGGGTAAACTCACAGCCTGGAGTAATCGTATCTTCGATCAGTGGGTAAACTCACAGCCTGTGGCAATCGTATCTTCGATCAGTGGGTAAACTTTCGGGCTGGAGTAATCGTATCTTCGATCAGTGGGTAAACTCACAGCCTGGAGTAATCGTATCTTCGATCAGTGGGTAAACTCACAGCCTGTGGCAATCGTATCTTCGATCAGTGGGTAAACTCACAGCCTGGAGTAATCGTATCTTCGATCAGTGGGTAAACTCACAGCCTGGGGCAATCGTATCTTCGATCAGCGGGTAAACTCACAGCCTGGAGTAATCGTATCTTCGATCAGTGGGTAAACTCACAGCCTGTGGCAATCGTATCTTCGATCAGTGGGTAAACTTTCGGGCTGGAGTTGTACGGAGCCCCAATGAATAGAGGATTCCAGGTCTGATCACCCTTCTGAGTTGAGTTCCCTGTTCTCAGCCAAAGCAGCAGCCGCTTCTGTTTATTGTTCTTACAATCCACCACCATTTGGATAAAATACAAGGTAGCTTTGTACCTGTATAACGGATTTTTGGAGTGGGGAAAAAAATCAGCCCGGGCACCTGCTCCTGATCACTGCCCAGTGACTCCTGGGTTGGAGAGAGAGAGGAAATCAGCCAGGGTTCCTGCTCCTGATCACTGCCCAGTGACTCCTGGGTTAGAGAGAGGGGAAATCAGCCAGGGTTCCTGCTCCTGATCACTGTCCAGTGACCCCTAGGTTAGAGAGAGAGGAAATCAGCCAGGGTTCCTGCTCCTGATCACTGCCCAGTGACCCCTGGGTTAGAGAGAGAGGAAATCAGCCAGGGTTCCTGCTCCTGATCACTGTCCAGTGACCCCTAGGTTAGAGAGAGAGGAAATCAGCCAGGGTTCCTGCTCCTGATCACTGCCCAGTGACCGCTGGGTTAGAGAGAGGGGAAATCAGCCGGGGTTCCTGCTCCTGATCACTGTCCAGTGACCCCTAGGTTAGAGAGAGAGGAAATCAGCCAGGGTTCCTGCTCCTGATCACTGCCCAGTGACCGCTGGGTTCGAGAGAGGGGAAATCAGCCGGGGTTCATAAGAACATAAGAAATAGGAGCAGGAGTCGGCCATACGGCCCCTCGAGCCTGCTCCGCCATTCAATAAGATCATGGCTGATCTGATCATGGACTCAACTCCACTTCCCTGCCCGCTCCCCATAACCCCTTATCCCCTTATCTTTTAAGAAACTGTCTATTTCTGTCATAAATTTATTCAATATCCCAGATTCCACAGCTCTCCGAGGCAGTGAATTCCACAGATTTACAACCCTCTGAGAGAAGAAATTTCTCCTCATCTCTGTTTTAAATGGGCAGCCCCTTATTCTAAGATCACGCCCTCTAGTTCTAGTCTCCCCCATCAGTGGAAACATCCTCTCTGCATCCACCTTGTCAAGCCCCCTCATACGTTTCGATAATATCACCTCCCATTCTTCTGAATTTCAATGAGTAGAGGCCAAACTAACTCGACCTTTCCTCATGAGTCAACCCCCTCATCCCCGGAAGCAACCGAGTGAACCTTCTCTGAACTGCGTCCAAAGCAAGTATATCCTTTCGTAAATATGGAAACCAAAACTGCATGCAGTATTCCAGGTGAGGCCTCACCAATACCTTATATAGCTGTAGCAAGACTTCCCTGCTTTTATATTCCATCCCCTTTGCAATAAAGGCCAAGATATCATTGGCCTTCCTGATCACTTGCTGTACCTGCATACTATCCTTTTGTGTTTCATGCACAAGTACCCCCAGGTCCCGCTGTACTGTAGCACTTTGCAATCTTTCTCCATTTAAATAATAACTTGCTCTTTGATTTTTTTTCTGCCAAAGTGCACTACCTCACAATTTCCACTATTATACTCCATCTACCAAATTTTTGCCCATTCACTTAGCCTGTCTATGTCCTTTTGCAGATTTTTTGTGTCCTCCTCACACATTGCTTTTCCTCCCATCTTTGTATCATCAGCAAACTTAGCTACGTTACACTCAGTCCTTTCTTCCAAGTCGTTAATATAGATTGTAACTAGTTGGGGTCCCAGCACTGATCCCTGCGGCACCCCACTAGTTACTGATTACCAACCCGAGAATGAACCATTTATCCCGACTCTCTGTTTTCTGTTAGTTAGCCAATCCTCTATCCATGCTAATATATTACCCCCAATCCCGTGAACTTTTATCTTGTGCAATAACCTTTTATGTGGCACCTTGTTAAATGCCTTCTGGAAGTCCAAATACACCACATCCACTGGTTCCCCTTTATCCACCCTGCTCGTTACATCCTCAAAGAATTCCAGCAAATTTGTCAAAAATGACTTCCCCTTCATAAATCCATGCTGACGCTGCCTGACCGAATTTTGCTTTTCCAAATTTCTTGCTACTGCTTCTTTAATAATGGATTCCAACATTTTCCCAACCACAGATGTTAGGCTAACTGGTTTATAGTTCCTGCTTTTTGTCTGCCTCCTTTTTTAAATAGGAGCATTACATTTGCAGTTTTCCAATCTGCTGGGACCTCCCCAGAATCCAGGGAATTTTGGTAAATTACAAGCAATGCATCCACAATCCCTGCCGCTACTTCTCTTTAGACCCTAGGATGCAAGCCATCAGGTCCAGGGGATTTATCTGCCTTTAGTCCCATTATTTTACTGAGTACCACCTCCTTAGTGATTGTGATTGTGTTAAGTTCCTCCCTCCCATAGCCACTTGACTATCCAACTGTTGGAATATTGTTAGTGTCCTCTATCGTAAAGACTGATACAAAATATTTGTTCAGAGTTTGTGCCATCTCCATGTTCCCCATTACTAATTCCCCGGTCTCGTCCTCTAAGGGACCAACATTTACTCTAGCCACTCTTTTCCTTTTTATATACCTGTAGAAACTCTTGCTATCTATTTTTATATTTTGTGCTAGTTTACTTTCATAGTCTATCTTTCCTTTCTTAATCATTTTTTTTAGTCGTTCTTTGCTGGCTTTTAAAAGCTTCCCAGTCTTCTGTCCTCCTGCTAGTTTTGGCCACTTTATATGACCTTGTTTTTAATTGGATACTGTCCTTTATTTCCTTAGTTAGCCACGGATGGCTATCTTTTCTCTTACACCCTTTCCGCTTCACTGGGATATATTTTTCTTGAGAGTTGTGAAATATCTCCTTAAATGTACACCACTGTTCATCAACCGTCCTACACTTGGATCTATTTTCCCAGTCCACTTTACCCAACTCAGCCCTCATACCTTCATAGTCTCCTTTATTTAAGCTGAGTAGGCTGGTTAGAGATCCAACTTTCTCACCCTCAATCTGAATTTGAAACTCAATCATGCTATGGTCACTCATTTCAATAGAATCCTTTACTAGGAGCTTGTTTATTAGTCTTGTCTCATTACACAGGTCCAGATCTAAGATAGCCTGCCCTCTGGTTGGTTCCGTTACATACTGCTCAAGGAACCCGTCCCTATGAACACCTCCTCAATGTTACCCCGAGCAATTGATTTGTCCAATCAATATGAAGGTTAAAATCACCCATGATTATTGCTGTTCCCTTTTTACAAGCCCCCACTATTAGCTGCTTTATGCTCCGACCAACAGAGTTGTTACTGTTAGGGGGCCTATAGACTACGCCCACCAGTGACTTTTTCCCCTTATTGTTCCTTATCTCCACCCAAACTGTCTCAACACTCTTATCATTTGAGCCAATATCGTTTCTTACTGTTGCAGTGATTCCATCCTTTATAAATAGAGCTACCCTATCTTATTTTCCTTTCTGTTTGTCCTTCCGGATTGTCAAATACCTCTGAATATTTAATTCCCAGTTGCTGCTCCCGATCATTGCCCAGTGACCTCTGGGTCAGAGAGAGGGTAAGTCAGCCAGGGTTCCTGCTCGTGATCACTGCCCGGTGACCCTGGGTTAGAGAGAGGGGAAATCAGCCCAGGTTCCTGCTGCTGATCACTGCCCAGTGACCCTGGGTTAGAGAGAGGGGAAATCAGCCAGGGTTCCTGCTCCTGATCACTGCCCAGTGACCCCTGGGTTAGAGAGAGGGGAAATCAGCCAGGGTTCCTGCTCCTGATCACTGCCCAGTGACTCCTGGGTTAGAGAGAGGGGAAATCAGCCAGGGTTCCTGCTCCTGATCACTGCCCAGTGACCCCTGGGTTAGAGAGAGGGGAAATCAGCCAGGGTTCCTGCTCCTGATCACTGTCCAGTGACCCCTGGGTTAGAGAGAGGGGAAATCAGCCAGGGTTCCTGCTCCTGATCACTGCCCAGTGACCCCTGGGTTAGAGAGAGAGGGGAAATCAGCCAGGGTTCCTGCTCCTGATCACTGCCCAGTGACCCCTGGGTTAGAGAGAGGGGAAATCAGCCAGGGTTCCTGCTCCTGATCACTGCCCAGTGACTCCTGGGTTAGAGAGAGGGGAAATCAGCCAGGGTTCCTGCTCCTGATCACTGCCCAGTGACCCTGGGTTAGAGAGAGGGGAAATCAGCCAGGGTTCCTGCTGCTGATCACCGCCCAGTGAGCCCTGGGTTAGAGAGAGGGGGAAATCAGCCAGGGTTCCTGCTCCTGATCACTGCCCTGTGACCCCTGGGTTAGAGAGAGAGGAAATCAGCCAGGGTTCCTGCTCCTGATCACTGTCCAGTGAGCCCTGGGTTAGAGAGAGGGGGAAATCAGCCAGGGTTCCTGCTCCTGATCACTGTCCAGTGAGCCCTGGGTTAGAGAGAGGGGGAAATCAGCCAGGGTTCCTGCTCCTGATCACTGCCCTGTGACCCCTGGGTTAGAGAGAGGGGAAATCAGCCAGGGTTCCTGCTCCTGATCACTGCCCTGTGACCCCTGGGTTAGAGAGAGGGTAAATCAGCCAGGGTTCCTGCTCCTGATCACTGCCCAGTGACCCTGGGGTTAGAGAGAGGGGAAATCAGCCTGGGTTCCTGCTCCTGATCACTGCCCAGTGACCCTGGGGTTAGAGAGAGGGGAAATCAGCCAGGGTTCCTGCTTCTGATCACTGGAAAGTGCACAACGGCCTACTGACACTCACTCTGGGATCAGAAGGAAGGATGATCACATGTAGAGGTTCCTGATGGTGCCACAACCAGCACCTGCACTGGTTGTATTCCAGCAGCAGTGAGATTGTACAGCAGTACCCATTGTCCTGGACACAACACCCATTGGTGCATTGGTGGATTGGTCCCCAGCACTTGTACTAATGTCCAGCACCAATACCAATACCCCCCGGGACTGTACACCGATATTCCCCCCCCCCCCCTCCCATCCCCGTCCCCCAGGACTGTATACCAATGCCCCCCCCGGGACTGTAAACCAATGCCCCCCCGGGACTGTAAACCAATACCCCCTGGGACTGTATACCAATGCCCCCCCCGGGACTGTAAACCAATGCCCCCCCGGGACTGTAAACTAATGCCCCCCCGGGACTATACACCGATACCCCCCCCACCCCCTCCCCTGGGACTGGACAGTCGTCGCCTTCAGGGGAGGAGGGAGGACAGGAGAATTTGATGTTGAAAAAGACACTCTATGATTGATCAGATGGATAGGTGTCTCCTGCCCCTTTGTGGAGCCGGCATGTTATAGATGTGCGTGTAATTGGGTTGTCCAGTAACACAGAAAGAACTTGCACCATTCACATCACTCTCGATGTCCCAGAGTGCTTCAAGTGCAGTAAATTATGCATGACGTGTAGTCGTTGTTATACAAAGCCCCACAAACAGCACTGAGGTGACTGGTCAGTTAGTCACTGTTTGTTGGTTGATGAATAAATATTCGCTTTCCCTTCCCATCTTGGAGTGGTTCCGTAGGATCTTTTACGTTCACCTGAACGGGAAACGGGACGCGGGTTCCTGCTCTGGAGTACCAGCCTCGATTATGTGCTCGTCTGTAGTGGGGATTCAATCTCAGCCTTCTGACCCAGAATGTGACTGACTGAGCCAAGCCAGCGTTTGTAAGAAGGGCAAATTTTTTTTTTTACTCGTTCATGGTATGTGGCATCGCTGGCAACGCCAACATTTATTGGCCATCCCTAATCGCCCTTGAGAAGGTGGTGGTGAGCCGCCTTGAACCGCTGCAGTCCGTGTGGTGAAGGTGCTCCCACAGTGCTGTTAGGGAGGGAGTTCCAGGATTGTGACCCAGCGACGATGAAGGAACGGCCGATATATTTCCAAGTCAGGATGGTGTGTGACTGGGAGGGGAACGTGGAGGTGGTGGTGTTCCCATGCGCCTGCTGCCCTTGTCCTTCTAGGTGGTAGAGGTCGCGGGTTTGGGAGGTGCTGCCGAAGAAGCCTTGGCGAGTTGCTGCAGTGCATCTTGTAGATGGTACACACTGCAGCCAGGGGGCGCCGGTGGTGGAGGGAGGGAGTGTTGAAGGTGGTGGGTAGCGTGCCGATCAAGCGGCTGCTTTGTCCTGGATGGTGTCGAGCTTCTCGAGTGTTGTTGGAGCTGCAACTCACCCAGGCAAGTGGATCGGAGCATTTTACATTAGATCAGGGTTCTGTTTGTTCTTGTGACAGTGAAGAGGATAAAAGGTGTGCGAAGGTGTGTGGGTGGATACAGTGAGCAATCCTGTGTCAGGAGTGATTGCAGGTAGAATGAAATGTGATCAGTGTTGTAATTACACTAACAGGGTAGATTGAAGGCTGGAGCAATCTTGAATGGGCAAATGGTTGTTCACTATTCCATTTTATTCTGTTCTTAAACCCATTCCGTTCTGGGGATCTGACATTCCACACATTAGCCCACACACTGCATTTCTCCATTACAGCCGGACTGGAGTCAGCCTCTCTGCTGCAGCTCATTGGGGATTGGGCCATTTGATGCCCACCAGCATCATCATTGGCAGTCCCTCGGAGGGGGACTTGCTTCCACTCCAAAAGTGAGTTCTCAGGTGACTGTACAGTCTCTGGCCAAAGACCGCCCTAAGTGAAGGAAGAGCATCCGGGAGGGGGCTGAGCACCTCGAGTCTTCTCGCCGAGAGCATGCAGAAAACAAGCGCGGGCAGCGGAAGGAGCGTGCGGCAAACCAGTCCCACCCTCCCTTTACTTCAACCACTGTCTGTCCCACCTGTGACAGAGACTGTAATTCCCATATTGGACTGTTCAGTCACCAAAGGACTCACTTTTAGAGTGGAAGCAAGTCTTCCTCGATTTCGAGGGACTGCCTATGATGATGATGATGCACAGTCCAATACGGGAATTACAGTCCCTGTCACAGGTCGGGCAGACAGTGGTTGAGGGAAAGGGAGGGTGGGACTGGTTTGCCGCACGCTCCTTCCGCTGCCTGCGCTTGGTTTCTGCATGCTCTCGGCGACGAGACTCGGAGTGCTCAGCGCCCTCCCGGATGCTCTTCCTCCACTTTGGGTGGCCTTTGGCCAGGGACTCCGAAGTGTCGGTGGGGATGTTGCACTTTATCAGGGAGGCTTTGAGGGTGTCCCTGTAACGTTTCCTCTCCTCACCTGGGGCTCGTTTGCCATGTAGGAGTTCCGAGTAGAGCGCTTGCTTAGGGAGCCTCGTGTCGGGCATGTGGACAATGTGGCCTGCCAACGAAGCTGATCAAGTGTGGTCAGTGCTTCAGTGCAGGGGATGTTGGCCTGATCGAAAACACTGATGTTGGTGTGTCTATCATAGAAACACAGAAAATAGGTGCAGGAGTAGGCCATTCGGCCCTTCGAGCCTGCACCGCCATTCAATGAGTTCATGGCTGAACATGCAACTTCAGTACTCCATTCCTGCTTTCTCGCCATACCCCTTGATCCCCCAAGTAGTAAGGACTACATCTAACTTCTTTTTGAATATATTTAGTGAATTGGCCTCAACTACTTTCTGTGGTAGAGAATTCCACAGGTTCACCACTCTCTGGGTGAAGAAGTTTCTCCTCATCTCGGTCCTAAATGGCTTACCCCTTATCCTTAGACTGTGTCCCTGGTTCTGGACTTCCCCAACATTGGGAACATCCTTCCTGCATCTAACCTGTCTAAACCCGTCAGAATTTTAAACGTTTCTGAACTCCAGTGAATACAAGCCCAGTTGATCCAGTCTTTCTTGATATGTCAGTCCCGCCATCCTGGGAATCAGTCTGGTAAACCTTCGCTGCACTCCCTCAATAGCAAGAATGTCCTTCCTCACGTTAGGAGACCAAAACTGTACACAATACTCCAGGTGTGGCCTCACCAAGGCCCTGTACAACTGTAGTAACACCTCCCTGCCCCTGTACTCAAATCCCCTCGCTATGAAGGCCAACATGCCAGTTGCTTTCTTAACCGCCTGCTGTACCTACATGCCAACCTTCAATGACTGATGTACCATGACACCCAGGTCTCGTTGCACCTCTCCTTTTCCTAATCTGTCACCATTCAGATAATAGTCTGTCTCTCTGTTTTTACCACCAAAGTGGATAACCTCACATTTATTCATATTAAACTTCATCTGCCATGCATTTGCCCACTCACCTAACCTATCCAAGTCACTCTGCAGCCTCATAGCATCCTCCTCGCAGCTCACACTGCCACCCAACTTAGTGTCATCCGCAAATTTGGAGATACTATATTTAATCCCCTCGTCTAAATCATTAATGTACAATGTAAACAGCTGGGGCCCCAGCACAGAACCTTGCGGTACCCCACTAGTCACTGCCTGCCATTCTGAAAAGTACCCATTTACTCCTACTCTTTGCTTCCTGTCTGCCAACCAGTTCTCAATCCACGTCAGCACACTACCCCCAATCCCATGTGCTTTAACTTTGCAGATTAATCTCTTGTGTGGGACCTTGTCGAAAGCCTTCTGAAAGTCCAAATACACCACATCAACTGGTTCTCCCTTGTCCACTCTACTGGAAACATCCTCAAAAAATTCCAGCAGATTTGTCAAGCATGATTTCCCTTTCACAAATCCATGCTGACTTGGACCTATCATGTCACCCCTTTCCAAATGCGCTGCTATAACATCCTTAATAATTGATTCCATCATTTTACTCACTACCGATGTCAGGCTGACCGGTCTATAATTCACTGTTTTCTTTCCCTCCTTTTTTTAAAAAGTGGGGTTACATTGGCTACCCTCCACTCCATAGGAACTGATCCAGAGTCTATGGAATGTTGGAAAATGACTGTCAATGCATCCGCTATTTCCAAGGCCACCTCCTTAAGTACTCTGGGATGCAGTCCATCAGGCCCTGGGGATTTATCGGCCTTCAATCCCATCAATTTCCCCAACACAATTTCCCGACTAATAAGGATTTCCCTCAGTTCCTCCTTCTTACTAGACCCTCTGACCCCTTTTATATCCGGAAGGTTGTTTGTGTCCTCCTTAGTGAATACCGAACCAAAGTACTTGTTCAATTGGTCTGCCATTTCTTTGTTCCCCATTATGACTTCCCCTGATTCTGACTGCAGGGGACCTACGTTTGTCTTTACTAACCTTTTTCTCTTTACATATCTATAGAAACTTTTGCAATCCGTCTTAATGTTCCCTGCAAGCCTCCTCTCGTACTCTATTTTCCCTGCCCTAATCAAACCCTTTGTCTTCCTCTGCTGAGTTCTAAATTTCTCCCAGTCCCTGGGTTCGCTGCTATTTCTGGCCAATTTGTATGCCACTTCCTTGGCTTTAATACTATTCCTGATTTCCCTTGATAGCCACGGTTGAGCCATCTTCCCTTTTTTATTTTTACGCCAGACAGGGATGTACAATTGTTGTAATTCATCCATGTGGTCTCTAAATGTCTGCCATTGCCCATCCACAGTCAACCCCTTAAGTATCATTCGCCAATCTATCTTAGCCAATTCATGCCTCATACCTTCAAAGTTACCCTTCTGTAAGTTCTGGACCATGTGAATTTGCAGGATCTTGTGAAGGCACGTTGGTGGTACTTCTCCAGTGCTTTGAGATGTCTGCTGTATATAGTTCACGTCTCTGAGGCATATCGGAGGGTGGGTGTCACTACTGCTCTGTAGACCATAAGCTTGGTGCCAGATTTAAGGTCCTGGTCTTCAAACATTTTCTTCCTTTAGGCAACGCAGGCGGCTGTTAGAAACCTCCTGAATTGAGGAGGAAGACAAGGGAGAAGAATTTATCGGGAGCCTTATCAAACGTCCCAAAGCACTTCACACTCTGGGGTAGAGAAATCCAAAGATTCACCACCCTCTGGGTGAATAATTTCTCCCCATCTCAGTCCTAAATGGCCGACCCCTTATTCTGAGACTGTGACCTCTGGTTCCTGATTCCCCAGCCCGGGGGGAACATCCTCCCTGCATCTATCCTGTCAAGCCCTGTAAGAATGTTGTATGTTTCAATGAGATCACCTCATTCTTCTAAACTCTGGAGAATATAGGCCCAGTCTGCTCAATCTCTCCTCATAGGACAATATCCCCATCCCAGGAATCAGTCTGGTGAACCTTCGTTGCACTCCCTCTATGGCAAGTATATCCTTCCTTAGGTAAGCAGACCAAAACTGTACACGGTACTCCAGGTGTGGTCTCTCTAGGGCCCTATATAATTGCAGTAAGACACCTTTACTCTTATACTCAAATCCTCTTGTAATAAAGACCAACATACCATTTGCTTTAATCACTTGCTGTACCTGCAGGTTAACTTTCAGTGATTGGTGTACAAGGAACCCAGGTCCCTCTGAACACCAACATTTCCCAATCTATCACCATTTAAAAATTACTCTGTTTTTCTATTTTTCCTACCAAAGTGGATAACTTCACATTTCTCCACATTATATTCCATTTGCCATGTTCTTGCCCACTCACTGAGCCTGTCTATATCCCCTTGAAGCCTCTTTGCATCCTCCTCACAACTTACATTCCCACCGAGCTTTGTATCATCAGCAAACTTGGATATATTACACTCAGTCCCCTCATCCAAATCATTGATATAGATTGTGAATAGCTGGGGCCCCAGCACTGATCCTTGCGGTACCCCACTAGTTACAGTCTGCCAACCTGGAAATGACCCGTTTATTCCTACTCTCTGTTTTCTGTCCGTTAACCAATCCTCAATCCATGCTAGTATATTACCCCCAATCCCATGAGCCCAAATTTTGTTCAATAACCTCTTGTGTGGCACCTTATCGAATGCCTTCTGAAAATCCAAATACACCACATCCACTGGTTCCCCCTTATTTACTCTGCTAGTTACATCCTCAAAAAACAGATTTGTCAAACATGATTTCCCTTTCATAAATCCTTGTTAATTCTGCCCAATCCTATTATTATTTTCGAAATGCCCTGTTACCACCTTGATAATAGATTCTAGCATTTTCCCTGCGACTGATGCCAGGCTAACTGGTCTGTAGTTCCCCATTTTCTCTCTCCCTCCTTTCTTAAATAGTGGGGTTACATTAGCTACCTTCCAATCCGTGGGAACCGTTCCAGAATCTGTGGAATTTTGGAAGATGACAACCAATACATCTCTATTGCCACCTCTTTCAAAACCCCAGGATGTAGGTCACTAGGTCCAGGGGATTTATCGGCTTTCAGTCCCATTCATTCCTCCAGTATTATTTTTTTTACCAATACCAATTCCTCATTCTTGCTAGACCCTTGATACGCCACTATTTCCAGGAGGTGAAGACAGACACAAAGCATTTGTTAAATTTCTCTGCCATTTACTTATTTCTCAATGCTCTTTCTGTAATCCCAGCAATCCCAGTGCGAGTCACGAAAGTCTCAACAAAAGGTCCTTCAGCCCATTGAACTCCAGAATACTAAGTTTATCCTCTTCCTATTGGAGCATGTGACATGTCCGTGTCGTGTGTTGGTGTAAGTGGTCCTCAGCTCATTTTGTTGCCCTGTATAATAAAAAGAAAGAACGAGGCAAGCTGGGGAGAAGCAGTCTCAGAGAATGGAGGTTAATGTGCACTGTTAACTGTGCCCAAGCTCTATAGTATAGTTTTTCTGTGTCAGGAAAAGCTGCAGTTGTCCTTTCTGCTGTTCTGACTGTGTGTGTTGTCTTATAGGGAATTCTCCTCAAGCGAAGTGGCAAGTCGCTCAACAAGGAATGGAAGAAGAAGTACGTGACGCTCTGTGACAATGGTGTCTTGACCTACCATCCCAGTTTACACGTAAGTGTTCAGACTCAGCTTATCAAATATTATTAAATAGGATGTATGCCACAGAAACAGGCCATTCGGCCCAACCACTCCATTGCCGGCGTTTATGTTCCACTCGAGCCTCCTCCTGTCTTCCCTTATCTAACATGTAATGAGAAGGGACTAATTAGCAATCTTGTTGTGCGAGGCCCCTTGGGGAAGAGTGACCATAATATGGGAGAATTCTTTATGAAGATGGAGAGTGACGCAGTTAATTCGGAAACTAGGGTCTTGAACTTAAGGAAAGGTAACTTCGATGGTGAATTGGCAAGAATAGACTGGCAAAGGATACTTAAAGGGTTGACGGTGGATAGGCAATGGCAAACATTTAAAGATCACATGGACGAACTTCAGCAATTGTACATCCCTGTCTGGAGTAAAAATAAAACGGGGAAGGTGGCTCAACCATGGCTAACAAGGGAAATTAAGGATAGTGTTAAAACCAAGGAAGAGGCATATAAATTGGCCAGAAAAAGCAACAAACCTGAGGACTGGAAGAAATTTAGAATTCAACAGAGGAGGACTAAGAGTTTAATTAAGAGGGGGGAAATAGAGTACGAGAGGAAGCTTGTAGGGAACATAAAAACTGACTGCAAAAGCTTCTATAAATATGTGAAGAGAAAAAGATTAGTGAAGACAAATGTAGGTCCCTTGCAGTCAGGTTCAGGTGAATTTATAATGGAGAACAAAGAAATGGCAGACCAATTGAACAAATATTTCGGTTCTGTCTTCACGAAGGAAGGCACAAATAACCTTCCGAATGTACTAGGAGATAATGGGTCTAGTGAGAAGGAGGAACTGAGGGATATCCTTATTAGGTGGGAAATTGTGTTGGGGAAATTGATGGGATTGAAGGCCGATAAATCCCTGGGGCCTGATAGTCTGCATCCCAGAGTACTTAAGGAAGTGGCCCAAGAAATAGTGGATGCATTGGTGATCATTTTCCAACAATCTATCGACTCTGGATCAGTTCCTATGGACTGGAGGGTACCTAATGTAACACCACTTTTTAAAAAAGGAGGGAGAGAGAAAACGGGTAATTATAGACCGGTTAGCCTGACATCAGTAGTGGGGAAAATGTTGGAATCAATCATTAAGGATGAAATAGCAGCGCATTTGGAAAGCAGTGACAGGATTGGTCCAAGGCAGCATGGATTTATGAAAGGGAAATCATGCTTGACAAATCTTCTGGAATTTTTTGAGGATGTAACTAGTACAGTGGACAAGGGAGAACCAGTGGATGTGGTGTATTTGGACTTTCAAAAGGCTTTTGACAAGGTCCCGCACAAGAGATTGGTGTGCAAAATCAAAGCACATGGTATTGGAGGTAATGTACTGACATGGATAGAGAACTGGTTGGCAGACAGGAAGCAGAGAGTCGGGATAAACGGGTCCTTTTCAGAATGGCAGACAGTGACTAGTGGAGTGCCGCAGGGCTCAGTGCTGGGACCCCAGCTCTTTACAATAAACATTAACGATTTAGATGAAGGAATTGAGTATAATATCTCCAAGTTTGCAGATGACACTAAACTGGGTGGCAGTGTGAGCTGTGAGGAGGACGCTAAGAGGCTGCAGGGTGACTTGGTCAGGTTAGGTGAGTGGGCAAATGCATGGCAGATGCAGTATAATGTGGATAAATGTGAGGTTATCCACTTTGGGGGCAAAAACACGAAGGCAGAATATTATCTGAATGGCGGCAGATTAGGAAAAGGGGAGGTGCAACGAGACCTGGGTGTCATGGTACATCAGTCATTGAAAGTTGGCATGCAGGTACAGCAGGCGGTGAAGAAGGCAAATGGTATGTTGACCTTCATAGCTAGGGGATTTAAGTATAGGAACAGGGATGTCTTACTGTAGTTGTACAGGGCCTTAGTGAGGCCTCACCTGGAATAGTGTGTTCAGTTTTTGTCTCCTAATCTGAGGAAGGACGTTCTTGCTATTGAGGGAGTGCAGCGAAGGTTCACCAGACTGATTCCCGGGATGGCAGGACTGACATATGAGGAGAGACTGGATCGACTGGGCCTGTATTCACTGGAGTTTAGAATGATGAGAGGGGATCTCATAGAAACGCATAAGATTCTGACAGGACTGGACAGTTAGAAACATAGAAACATAGAAACATAGAAAATAGGTGCAGGAGTAGGCCATTCGGCCCTTCTAGCCTGCACCGCCATTCAATGAGTTCATGGCTGAACATTCAACTTCAGTACCCCATTCCTGCTTTCTCGCCATACCCCTTGATCCCCCTAGCAGTAAGGACCTCATCTAACTCCTTTTTGAATATATTTAGTGAATTGGCCTCAACAACTTTCTGTGGTAGAGAATTCCACAGGTTCACCACTCTCTGGGTGAAGAAGTTCCTCCGCACCTCGGTCCTAAATGGCTTACCCCTTATCCTTAGACTGTGACCCCTGGTTCTGGACTTCCCCAACATTGGGAACATTCTTCCTGCATCTAACCTGTCTAACCCCGTCAGAATTTTATATGTTTCTATGAGGTCCCCTCTCATTCTTCTGAACTCCAGTGAATACAAGCCCAGTTGATCCAGTCTTTCTTGATAGGTCAGTCCCGCCATCCCGGGAATCAGTCTGGTGAACCTTCGCTGCACTCCCTCAATAGCAAGAATGTCCTTCCTCAGGTTAGGAGACCAAAACTGTACACAATACTCCAGGTGTGGCCTCACCAATGCCCTGTACAACTGTAGCAACACCTCCCTGCCCCTGTACTCAAATCCCCTTGCTATGAAGGCCAACATGCCATTTGCTTTCTTAACCGCCTGCTGCACCTGCATGCCAACCTTCAATGACTGATGTACCATGACACCCAGGTCTCTTTGCACCTCCCCTTTTCCTAATCTGTCACCATTCAGATAATAGTCTGTCTCTCTGTTTTTACCACCAAAGTGGATAACCTCACATTTATCCACATTATACTTCATCTGCCATGCATTTGCCCACTCACCTAACCTATCCAAGTCGCTCTGCAGCCTCACAGCATCCTCCTCGCAGCTCACACTGCCACCCAACTTAGTGTCATCCGCAAATTTGGAGATACTACATTTAATCCCCTCATCTAAATCATTAATGTACAGTGTAAACAGCTGGGGCCCCAGCACAGAACCTTGCGGTACCCCACTAGTCACTGCCTGCCATTCTGAAAAGTACCCATTTACTCCTACTCTTTGCTTCCTGTCTGACAACCAGTTCTCAATCCATGTCAGTACACTACCCCCAATCCCATGTGCTCTAACTTTGCACATCAATCTCTTGTGTGGGACCTTGTCGAACGCCTTCTGAAAGTCCAAATATACCACATCAACTGGTTCTCCCTTATCCACTCTACTGGAAACATCCTCAAAAAATTCCAGAAGATTTGTCCAGCATGATTTCCCTTTCACAAATCCATGCTGACTTGGACCTATCATGTCACCTCTTTCCAAATGCACTGCTATGACATCCTTAATAATTGATTCCATCATTTTACCCACTACCGATGTCAGGCTGACCGGTCTATAATTCCCTGTTTTCTCTCTCCCTCCTTTTTTAAAAAGTGGGGTTACATTGGGGAGGAAGAATGTTCCCGATGTTGGGGAAGTCCAGAACCAGGAGACATAGCCTTAGGATAAAGGGTAGGCCATTTAGGACTGAGATGAGGAGGAACTTCTTCACTCAGAGAGTTGTTAACCTGTGGAATTCTCTACCACAGAGAGTTGTTGAGGCCAGTTCATTGGATATATTCAAGAGGGAGTTAGATATGGCCCTTTTGGCTAAGGGGATCAAGGGGTATGGAGAGAAAGCAGGAAAGGGGTACTGAGGGAATGATCAGCCATGATCTTATTGATGGTGGTGCAGGCTCGAAGGGCCGAATGGCCTACTCCTGCACCTATTTTCTATGTTTCTATGATCAGCATAACCCTCTATTCCCTTCCCCCTCATATGCTTGTCCAGCATTCCCTTAAATTCATCGATACTATTCGCCTCAACCACTCCCGTGGCAGCGAGTTCCACATTCTCACCACTCTCTGGGTAAAGAAGTTTTTTGTGAATTCCCTATTGGATTTCTTGGTGACTATCTTATATTGATGGCCTCTAGTTATGCTCTTCTCCACAAGTGGGAGCACTCTCACTGTATCCACCCTATCAAAACCTTTCATCATTTTAAAGACCTCTATTAGGTCACCCCTCAGCCTTCTTTCTTCAAGAGAAAAGAGACCCAGCTTGTTCATCTTTTCTTGATATGTATACCCTCGCATTTCTGGTATAGAAACATAGAAAATAGGTGCAGGAGTAGACCATTCGGCCCTTCGAGCCTGCACCACCATTGAATAAGATCATGGCTGATCATTCCCTCAGTACCCCTTTCCTGCTTTCTCTCCATACCCCTTGATCCCTTTAGCCGTAAGGGCCGTATCCAACTCCCTCTTGAATATATCCAATGAACTGGCATCAACAACTCTCTGCGGTAGAGAATTCCACAGGTTAACAACTCTCTGAGTGAAGAAGTTTCTCCTCATCTCAGTCCTAAATGGCTTACCCCTTATTCTTAGACTATGTCCCCTGGTTCTGGACTTCCCCAACATCGGGAACATTCTTCCTGCATCTAACCTGTCCAGTCACGTCAGAATTTCTATGTGTTTCTATGAGGTCCCCTCTCATCCTTCTAAACTCCAATGAATACAGGCCCAGTTGATCCAGTCTCTCCTCATATGTCAGTCCTGCCATCCTGGGAATCAGTCTGGTGAACCTTCGCTGCACTCCCTCAATAGCTCAGATTCGGAGACCAAAACTGTGCACAATATTCCAGGTGAGGTCTCACCAAGGCCTGTACAACTGCAGTAAGACCTCCCTGCTCCTATACTCAAATCCCCTAGCTCTGAAGGCCAACTTGCCATTTGCCTTCTTCACCGCCTGCTGTACCTGCATGCCAACCTTCAATGACTGATGAACCATGACACCCAGGTCTTGTTGCACCTCCCCTTTTCCTAATCTGCCGCCATTCAGATAATATTCTGCCTTCGTGTTTTTCCCACCGAAGTGGATAACCTCATATTTATCCACATTATACTGCATCTGCCATGCATTTGCTCACTCACCTAACCTATCCAAGTCACCCTGCAGCTGCCTAGCGTCCCCCTCACAGCTCACACCGCCACTCAGTTTAGTGTCATCTGCAAACTTGGAGATATTACACTTAATTCCTTCATCTAAATCATTGATGTATATTATAAATAGCTGGGGTCCCAGCACTGAGCCCTGCGGCACTCCACTAGTCACTGCCTGCCATTCTGAAAAGGGCCCGTTTATCCCGACTCTCTGCTTCCTGTCTGCCAACCAGTTCTCTATCCACGTCAGTACATTACCCCCAATACCATGTGCTTTAATTTTGCACACCAATCTCTTATGTGGGACCTTGTCAAAAGCCTCTTGTAAGTCCAAATACACCACATCCACTGGTTCCCCCTTGTCCACTCTACTAGTTACATCCTGAAAAAATTCCAGAAGATTTGTCAAGCATGATTTCCCTTTCATAAATCCATGCTGCCTTGAACCGAACCTGTCACTGCTTTCCAAATGCGCTGCTATTTCATCTTTAATAATTGATTCCAACATTTTCCCCACTACTGATGTCAGGCTAACCGGTCTATAATTGTCCGTTTTCTCTCTCCCTCCTTTATTAAAAAGTGGTGTTGCATTAGCTATCCTCCAGTCCATAGGAACTGATCCAGAGTCGATAAGACTGCTGGAAAATGATCACCAATGCATCCACTATTTCTAGGGCCACTTCCTTAAGTACTCTGGGGTGCAGACTATCATACCCCGGGGATTTATCAATCCCATCAATTTCCCTAACACAATTTCCCGCATAATAAGGATTTCCTTTAGTTCCTCCTTCTCACTAGACCCTCGGTCCCCTCGTATTTCCCAAAGGTTATTTGTGTCTTCCTTCGTGAAGA
The DNA here is from genome assembly GCF_044704955.1 of Pristiophorus japonicus. Lineage (NCBI taxonomy): Eukaryota > Metazoa > Chordata > Chondrichthyes > Pristiophoridae > Pristiophorus > Pristiophorus japonicus. Next base: position 544,882,543 of record NC_091977.1, read on the forward strand.
CAGAACCAAAGTATTTGTTCAACTGGTCTGCCATTTCTTTGTTCCCCATGATCATCCTTACAAATCTTTTTGGCCCCCTCTATATCCTTTTTATAACATGGTGACCAGAACTGTACACAGTACTCCAAGTGTGGTATAACCAAGGTTCGATACAAGTTCAATATAACTTCTACTTTTCAGTTCAATTCCTCTGGAAATTAACCCTACTGCTTGGTTTGCTTTTTGAATGACCTTGCTAACCTGTGTGGCAACTTTGAGTGATTTGTGTATTTGTATTCTGAAATCCTCTTGTTCCTCTACCCCATTTAGATTCATATTTTCTAAGTAATATGTGACCTCCCTATTTTTCTTATCAAACATTGAATTTCATTTGCCATTGGGCACACCGTGTAAATATACCTCTAACTCATATAGAAATGAACCTTAGAATTGGGCTTCTTGAATAGCCTGCCACAGTACTGAAACGGATATTATCAAAGTCACAAATAGAAAATAGAAACATAGAAAATAGGTGCAGGGGTAGGCCATTCGGCCCTTCGAGCCTGCACCGCCATTCAATGAGTTCATGGCTGAACATGCAACTTCAGTACCCCCTTCCTGCTTTCTCGCCATACCCCTTGACATCCATGTAACTGTGACCATGGTAAATGATCCCTCCTCGTCCTCCTCGATATGATTGCAACCTTTGACACGGTTGACCACTCCCTCCTCCAACGCATCTCCAGCATCTGGGTGGGACTGCACTCGCCTGGTTCCATTCTAATCTATCCATTCGTAGTCAGAGAATCACCTGCAACAGTTTCTCTTCCCACTCCCACACCGTTAGAGTGTCCCCCAAGGATCGATCCATGGCCCCTTCTGACTTCTCATCGATATGCTGCCCCACTGTGGCTCACAACATCAGTTTCCACATGTACTCTGATGATACCCAGCTGTACCGCAGTACTACCTTGCTCAACCCCTCCTCGGTGTCTCGATTATCAGACTGCTTGTCCAACATCCAGTCCTGGATGAGCAGAAATTTCCTCCGAATCAATGCTGGGAAGTTGAAAGCCACAAACTGTATTCCCTAGCCACTGATTCCATCCCTCTCCCTGGCCACTGTCTATGGCTCAACCACACTGTTCGTATCCTCGGTGTTATATTTGACGCCAAGCTGAGTTTCCGACCACATATCTGCACCATCACCAAGACTGCCAATTTCCACCTCCGTAACATCGCCCATCTCCACCCCTGCCTCAGCTCAGCTGTTGCTGAAACCCTCATCCAAGCCTTTCTGACCTCAAGACGAGACCATTCCAACCCTCTCCTGGCTGGCCACCCATCTTCCACGCTCCATAAACGTGAGCTCATTCAAAGCTGTGCTGCCCCGTGTCCTAACACGCACCGAGTCCCGCTCACCCATCACCCCCTGTACTCGCTGACCCGTGTCCTAACTCACACCCAGTCCCACTCACCCATCACCCCCTGTACTCGCTGACCCGTGTCCTAACTTGCACCCAGTCCTGCTCACCCATCACCCCCTGTGCTCACTGCCCCGTGTCCTAACTCACACCCAGTCCCGCTCACCCATCACCCCCTGTACTCGCTGCCCCGTGTCCTGACTCACACCCAGTCCCGCTCACCCATCACCCCCTGTGCTCACTGCCCCGTGTCCTAACTCGCGCTCAGTCCTGCTCACCCATCACCCCCTGTGCTCACTGCCCCGTGTCCTAACTCGCGCTCAGTCCCGCTCACCCATCACCCCCTGTGCTCACTGCCCCGTGTCCTAACTCGCACCGAGTCCCACTCACCCATCACCCCCTGTACTCGCTGCCCCATGTCCTAACACGCACCGAGTCCCGCTCACCCATCACCCCCTGTACTTGCTGCCCCGTGTCCTAACTCGTACCCAGTCCCGCTCACCCATCACCCCCTGTACTTGCTGCCCCGTGTCCTAACTTGCACCGAGTCCCGCTCACCCATCACCCTGTGCTCACTGCCCCGTGTCCTAACTCGCACCGAGTCCCGCTCACCCATCACCCCCTGTACTCGCTGCCCCGTGTCCTAACACGCACCGAGTCCCGCTCACCCATCACCCTCTGTGCTCACTGACCCATGTCCTAACTCACACCGAGTCCCACTCACCCATCACCCCCTGTGCTCACTGCCCCGTGTCCTAACTCGCACCGAGTCCCGCTCACCCATCACCCCCTGTGCTCACTGCCCCGTGTCCTAACTCGCACCGAGTCCCGCTCACCCATCACCCCCTGTGCTCGCTGCCCCGTGTCCTAACTCGCACCCAGTCCCGCTCACCCATCACCCCGTGCTCGCTGCTCCAGTTCCTCTCACCCATCACCCACTGTGCTCGCTGCCCCGTGTCCTAACTAGCATCGAGTCCCACTGACCCATCACCCCCTGTGCCGTGTGTCCTAACTTGCACCCAGTCCCACTCACCCATCACCCCGTGCTCGCTGACCTACATTGGCTCCCTATCTGTAACGGCTCAATTTTAAAATTTTCATCCTAATTTTCAAATCCCTCCATGGCCTCACCCCCTCCCTATCTCTCTAATCTCCTCCAACCCCACAACCTTCTGAGATCTCTGCGCTCCTCTGATTCTGGCCTCTTGCTCATTCCCTATTTTAATCATTCCCCCATCGGTGGCTGTGCCTTTAGCTGCTGAGGCACCAAGCTCTGGAAACTCCCTCCATAAACCTCTCCGCCCCTCGACCTTAAATCTACCTCTTTGACCAAGCTTTTGGTCACGTGTGCTAATATCTCCTTATGTGGCTTGGTGTCAAATTTTGTCTGATAATCGCTCCCGTGAAACACTTTGGGATGTTTTGCTACTTCAAAGCCACTATATAAATGCAAGTTGTATCAGAATACAAAGGGTTAAAAGACAACTGCTGCAAAGTAATTGCTGTTTTATTCTTAATAAAAGTCACGCAAATTTTCGGAGCTGGGGCCTCCCTCAATCCAACTCCAAACATTGTCCGATTCATTCAAATATGTTTTATCTGGCAGCACCTTCTGAATTTAACAGGTAAATGTTTGAATTTACCAAATGCTGGTCACTATTTCTAAGGAATTTATCAGGCTGAAAGTCTGGAATTTCTAAAGAGAGAGTTAATTATGCGAGATCACTGCTACAGTTGGTGAAATAGGAATCGCAGCATAAGAAGAATAATTACAGTATAGTTTAGCATAGAATTTACAAACCATTTATTAATTTCTATCATAATGATGAGCTGATTGCACTTAAGCGCTGTGAAAAAGTTGCCAGTGTCAACTTGGCTTTAGAGTAGCACACTCGCCTTAAATCAGTAAATTGTGGTTTCAAACACCACACCAGGACCTGAGCCCAGAGTCCTTGCTTCAGCAGTACTGAGGGAGTGCCGCACTGTCGGAGGGGCAGTACTGAGGGAGTGCCGCACTGTCGGAGGGGCAGTACTGAGGGAGTGCCGCACTGTCGGAGGGGCAGTACTGAGGGAGTGCCGCACTGTCGGAGGGGCAGTACTGAGGGAGTGCCGCACTGTCGGAGGGGCAGTACTGAGGGAGTGCCGCACTGTCGGATGGGGCAGTACTGAGGGAGTGTCGGAGGGGCAATACTGAGGGAGCGCCGCACAGTTGGAGGGGCAGTACTGAGGGAGTGTCGTATTGTCGGAGGGGCAGTACTGAGGGAGCGCTGCACTGTCGAAGGGGCAGTACTGAGGGAGTGCCGCAGTGTTGGAGGGGCAATACTGATGGAGTGCCGCACTGTCGGAGGGGCAGTACTGAGGGAGTGCTGCAATGTCGGAGGGGCAGTACTGAGGGAGTGCCGCACTGTCAGGGGGGCAGTACTGAGGGAGCGCCGCACTGTCGGAGGGGCAGTTCTGAGGGAGTGCTGCAATGTCGGAGGGGCAGTACTGAGGGAGTGCTGCACTGTCGGAGGGGCAGTACTGAGGGAGTGCTGCAATGTCGCAGGGGCAGTACTGAGGGAATGCTGCACTGTCGGAGGGGCAGTTCTGAGGGAGTGCTGCACTGTCGGAGGGGCAGTACTGAGGGAGTGCTGCACTGTCGGAGGGGCAGTACTGAGGGAGTGCTGCAATGTCACAGGGGCAGTACTGAGGGAATGCTGCACTGTCGGAGGGGCAGTACTGAGGGAGTGCCGCACTGTCAGAGGGGCAGTACTGAGGGAATGCTGCACTGTCGGAGGGGCAGTACTGAGGGAGTGCTGCACTGTCGGAGGGGCAGTACTGAGGGAGTGCTGCACTGTCGGAGGTGTCATCATTCAGATAAGACGTGAAGTTGAGACCCCGTCTGCCTCTTCAGGAGCAAGTAAAAGATCAGATGACACTGGTTCAAGAAGAGCAGGGAGTTCTCCCACTTTCCCGGCTAATGTTTATCCCTGAAACAAAATCACGATAAAATAGATTAACTGGTAATTTATCTCACTGCTGCCTGTGGCACCTTGCTCTGCACAAATTTGTTTCCCTATATTATAACAGTAACAGCAATTAAAAATACATAATTGACTGTGAAGCACTTTGGAATGACCTGAGGTTGTGAAAAATGCAGGAGGGAGCTTCACTCTATCTAACCCGTGCTGTACCTGCCCTGGGAGTGTTTGATGGGACAGTGTAGAGGGAGCTTTACTCTGTATCTAACCCGTGCTGTCCTGCCCTGGGAGTGTTTGATGGGATAGTGTAGAGGGAGCTTTACTCTGTATCTAACCCCCTGTACCTGTCCTGGGAGTGTTTGATGGGACAGTGTAGAGGGAGCTTTACTCTGTATCTAACCCCGTGCTGTACCTGTCCTGGGAGTGTTTGATGGGGCAGTGCAGAGAGAGCTTTACTCTGTATCTGACCCCCTGTACCTGCCCTGGGATTGTTTGATGGGACAGTGTAGAGGGAGCTTTGGTCTGTATCTAACCCCATGCTGTACCTCTCTTGGGAGTGTTTGATGGGACAGTGTAGAGGGAGCTTTACTCTGTATCTAACCTGTGCTGTACCTGTCCTGGGAGTGTTTGATGGGACAGTGTAGAGGGAGCTTTACTCTTTATCTAACCCCGTGCTGTACCTGCCCTGGGAGTGTTTGATGGGACAGTGTAGAGGGAGCTTTACTCTGTATCTAACCCCCTGTACCTGTCCTGGGAGTGTTTGATGGGACAGTGTCGAGGGAGCTTCACTCTATCTAACCCCGTGCTGTACCTGTCCTGGGAGTGTTTGATGGGACAGTGTAGAGGGAGCTTTACTCTGTATCTAACCCCGTGCTGTTCCTATCCTGGCAGTGTTTGATGGGACAGTGTAGAGGGAGCTTCACTCTATCTAACCCCGTGCTTGACCTGTCCTGGGAGTGTTTGATGGGACAGTGTAGAGGGAACTTTACTCTATATCTAACCCCGTGCTGTACCTGTCCTGGGAGTGTTTGATGGGACAGTGTAGAGGGAGCTTTACTCTGTATCTAACCCCGTGCTGTACCTGCCCTGGGAGTGTTTGATGAGACAGTGTAGAGGGAGCTTTACTCTGTATCTAATCCCGTGCTGTACCTGCCCTGGGAGTGTTTGATGGGACAGTGTAGAGGGAGCTTCACTCTATCTAACCCCGTGCTGTACCTGTCCTGGGAGTGTTTGATGGGACAGTGTAGAGGGAGCTTTACTCTGTATCTAACCCCGTGCTGTACCTGTCCTGGGAGTGTTTGATGGGACAGTGTAGAGGGAGCTTTATACTAGCTTGGGGATGGGAACCTGAGAATAGATTCAGAAAGGAGAGAAGCAAAGTTGAAATTGGAAAGCAAAAAAGTAGAAAGTGAATTTGGAGAACAGAGGAAACAAGGGCTAGAAAATAGACAACATGGAAGTTTGGCACCACTAAATGGTATATACTTCAATGCAAGGAGTATAAGGAATAAGGCCGTTAAGCTGAGAGCACACATAGACACTTGTGAGTCTGATATTACTCCCTGAGACATGGCTGAAAGAAGGGCAGGAATGGCAACTCAACATTCCTGGTTACAGGGTTTTCAGACGGGATAGAGAGGGGGGGTAAAAAAGGAGGCGGGGTCACAGTATTGATTAAAGAAACAATGACAGCTGTGAGGAGGGTGATATGTTGGAAGGATCATAAAATAAGGCCATTTGGGTTGAATTGAAGAACAAAAAAGGGGCGATCATCCTACTATAGACCCCCAAACAGTCAGAGGGAGATAGAAGAGCAAATATGTGGGCAAATTGCTGCAAAGTGCAGAGTAGGGCCTATTAGAGACCATAAAGATAATGTATGTGTCGAGGTGGAAGACATGGGTAGGATTCTTAATGGATACTTTGCCTCTGTTTTCACAAAAGAGAGGGGCGATGCAGACATTGCTATCAGGGAGGAGCAGTGTGAAATATTAGATAAAATAAACATAGTTTGAGAGGAAGTATTAAGGGGTTTAGCAGCTTTGAAAGTGGATAAATCCCCAGGCCCGGATGAAATGTATCGCAGGCTGTTAAGAGAAGCAAGAGAGGAAATAGCAGAGGCTCTGACCATCATTTTCCAAAAGGTGTGGTGCCGGAGGACTGGAGGACTGCTAATGTTGTACCTTTGTTTAAAAAGAGAGAAAGGGATAGACCGAGTAATTATAGGCCAGTCAGCCTAACCTCAGTGGTGGGAAACGTATCAGAAAAAATTCAGTGGGATAGGATAAATCTTCATTTAGAAAGACAAGGATTAATCAGGGACAGTCAGCATGGGTTTGTTGAGGGAAGGTCGTGTCTGACTAACTTGATTGAATTTTTTGAGGAGGTAATCAGGAGGGTCGATGAGGGCAGTGCGTATGATGTAGTGTCTATGGATTTTAGCAAGGCTTTTGATAAGGTCCCACATGGCAGACTGGTCACAAAATTAAAAGCCCATGGGATCCAGGGCAAAGTGGCAAATTGGATCCAAAATTGGCTCAGAGGCAGGGAGCAAAGGGTAATGGTTGATGGATGTTTTTGTGACTGGAAGGTTGTTTCCAGTGGGGTTCCGCGGGGCTCAGTACTGGGTCCCTTACTTTTTGTGGTATATATCAATGATTTAGACTTGAATGTAGCAGGTATGATTAAGAAGTTTGCAGATGACACTAAAATTACCTTGTGGTTGATAATGAAGAAGAAAGCTGTAGACTGCAGGAAGCTATCAATGAACTGGTCAGGTGGGCAGAACAGTGGCAAATGGAATTCAATCCGGAGAAGTGTGAGGTAATCAGTGGGAGGGAGATAGAGGAGCTAATATGTCGGCAAATTGCTGTGAAGTCCAAAAACCATAGAGTAGTAATAGTAGGGGATTTTAACTATTCAAATATTGATTGGGACAAATATAGTGTGAAGAGTATAGAGGCGGTGGAATTCTTGAAATGCATTCAAGAGAACTTTTTTACTCAGTATGTAGCAAGCCCAACATGGGAGGGGGCAGTCTTGGATTTAGTTCTGGGGAATGAAGCTGGGCAGGTTGAAGGGGTATTAGTGGGAGAGCACTTGGGTACCAGTGACCATAATTCAGTCAGATTCAAGTTGGTTATGGATAAGGATAAGAATAGGCCTGGAATAAAAGTCCCGAATTGGGGAAAAGCTAATTTTGCTAAGTTAAGGAGTGATTTAGCCACAGTGGACTGGAAACAGCTACTTGTAAATCAGTGTCGGAACAGTGGGAGGCAGTCAAGGAGGAGATCCGGAAGGCTCACTCCAAACATGTACCCTTAAAGAAAAAGGCTGGGAAAAATAATTCTAGAGCCCCCTGGATGTCTAGGGACTTACAGGGGAGGATTAAGAAAATGTCATATACCAACGCCTAAATACTATAGAATCTTTAGAGGAATATAGAAAGTTAAGATGCAAAATTAAAAAGGATATTGGGAATGCTAAGAGAGAGCACCAGAACTTCTTGGCCAGTAACATTAAGGAAAACCCTAAGATGTTCTATAAATATATTAAGAGTAAGAGGGTAACTAAAGAAAGGGTAAGGGCCTATTAGAGACCATGAGGGTAATCTTTGTGTGGAGGTGAAGATGTTGGGAGGGTTCTTAACGAATACTTTGCGTCTGTTTTCACAAAGGAAAGGGGCAATGCAGATACTGCTATCGAGGAGGAGTGTGCTATTCTGAAATAAATATAGTGAGAGAGGAAATAGTAAGAGGTTTAGCAGCTTTGAAAGTAGATAAGTCCCCACGCCCAGATGAAATGCATCCCAGGCTGTTGAGCGAAGTAAAAGGAAACAGCAGAGGGCTTGACCATCATTTTTCAGTCCTCTTTAGATCTGGGCATGGTGCCAGAGGATTGGAGGACTGCTAATGTAGTACCCTTGTTTAAGAAGGGAGAAAGGGATAGGCCGAGAAATTACAGGCCTGTCAGCCTATCTTCAGTGGTGGGAAAATTATTGGAAAAAATCCTGAAAGACAGGATAAATCTGCATTTGGAAAGGCAAGGATTAATTAGGGACAGTCAACAGGGATTTGTTAAGGGAAGATCGTGTTTGACCAACTTGATTAAATTTTTTGAGGAGGTAACCAAGAGGGTCGATGAGGGTAGTGCATACGATGTAGTATATGTGGACTTTAGCAAAGCTTTTGATAAGGTCACGTGTTAGACTGGTCATGAAGGTTAAAGCCCATGGGATCCAGGGCAAAGTGTCAAGTTGGATCCAAAATTGGCTTGGAGGTAGGAAGCAAAGTGTAATGATTGATGGATGTTTTTGTGACTGGAAGGATGGTTCCAGTGGGGTTCTGCAGGGCTCAGTACTGGGTCCCTTGCTTTTTGTGGTATATATCAATGATTTAGATTTGAATATCGGGAGTATGATTAAGAAGTTTGCAGATGACACTAAAATTGGCCGTGTGGTTGATAATGAAGAGGAAAGTCATGGGCTGCAGGAGGATATCAATCTACTGGTCAGGTGGGCAGAACAGTGGCAAATGGAATTTAATTCAGAGACGTGTGAGGTAATGCACTTTGGGAGGGCGAATAAGCAAAATGTATACACATTAAGCGGTAGGCCACTTAATAGTGTAGAGGAACAAAGGGACTTTGGTGTGCTTGTCCACAGATCCCTGAAAGTAGCAGACCAGGTGGATAAGGTGAATAAGCCATACGGAATGCTTGCTTTTATTGGCCGTGGCATAGAATATAAGAGCAGGGAGGTTATACTTAAAATATATAATACTCTGGTTAGGCCACTCCTGGAATATTGCGTGCAGTTCTGATGGTATTATAGGAAGGACGTGATTGCACGAGAGAGGGTGCAGAGGAGATTTACGAGCATGCTGCCTGGAATGGAGAATCTTAGTTATGAGGACAGATTGGATAAGTTGGGTTTGTTCTCATTGGAACAGAGGAGGTTGAGAGGAGGCCTCATTGAGGTGTACAAAATATTGAGGGGCCTGGACATAGTGGATAGTAAGGGTCTATTTCCATTGGTGGAGGGGTCAATTACGAGGGGGCATAGTTTTAAGGTGGTTGGTGGAAGGTATGGAGGGGATTTGAGGGGGGCTTCTTTACACAGAGGGTTGTGGGGATCTGGAACTCGCTGCCTGGAAGAGTGGTGGATGCAGAAACCCTCACCACTTTTAAGAGATGGTTGGATGGGCACTTAAAGTGCAGTAACCTGCAGGGTTACAGACCGAGAGCTGGTAATTGGGATTAGACTGGATGACCTTTTGTTGGACGGAGCAGATATAATGGTAAGTACTGCAGGGAATAGAATACGGCCAGGGTGATCTCCCGGGCTAGTGTCGATCGCCTGGATGGGTCGGAAAGGAATTTTCCCAGATTTTTTTCTCCTTAAATTGGCCTGGGTTTTTATCTGGTTTTTGCCTCTCCCAGGAGATCACATGGCTCCGGTTGGGGTTGAGTGTAGAATGTTTCAGTATAAGGGGTGTCGCAGTTGTGTGAGGCGGACTGGTTGGGCTGGATGCTCTTTGCCTTACCGTCATTGTTCATAGGTTTATATGTAACCTTTCGGGCTGCTGACCGAGGGCCGTGCGGTTCTTTGTCGGCCGGTGGGAACACGATGGGCCGAAATGGCCTCCTTCTGTGCTGTAAATTTCTATGTTTCTACTGCATTTGGGGAGGGCTAACAAGGCAAGGGAATACACTTTAAATGGTATGATATTGAGAAGTGTAGAGGAACAAAGTGACCTTGGAGTACAGGTCCACAGATCCCTGAAGGTAGCAGGGTAGATAGTTAGGTGGTTAAGAAGGCATACGGAATAGTTGCCTTTATTGGCCGAGGCATAGAATACAAGAGCAGGGAGGTTATGCTTGAACTGTATAAAACACTGGTTAGGCCACAGCTAGAGCTAGTTCTGGTCACCACATTACAGGAAAGATGTGATTGCACCAGAGAGGGTACAGAGAAGATGTACGAGGATGTTGCCAGGACTGGAGAATTTTAGCTATGAGAAAAGATTGGATAGGCTGAGTTTGTTTTCTTTGGAATAGAGGAGGCTGAGGTGACACCTTATTGAGGTGTATAAAATTATGAGGAGTGTTGATAGATTGGATAGGAAGGACCTATTTCACTTGGCAGAGTGGTCAACAACCAGGGGGCATAGAAACATACAAACATAGAAAATAGGTGCAGCAGTTGGCCATTCGGCACTTCGAGCCTCCACCGCCATTTAATAAGATCATGGCTGATCATTCCCTCAGTACCCCTTTCCTGTTTTCTCTCCATACCCCTTGATCCCCTTAGCCGTAAGGGCCATATCTAATTTCCTCTTCAATATATCTAAATGAACTGGCATCAACAACACTCTGCGGCAGGGAATTCCACAGGTTAACAACTCTCTGAGTGAAGAAGTTTCTCCTCATCTCGGTCCTAAATGGCCTACCCCTTATCCTAAGACTGTGTTCCCTGGTTCTGGACTTCCACAACATCGGGAACATTCTACCCGCATCCAACTTGTCCAGTCCTGTCAGAATCTTATATGTTTCTATGAGATCCCCTCTCATCCTTCTAAACTCCAATGTATAAAGGCCCAGTTGATGCAATCTCCTCATATGTTAGTCCTGCCATCCCGGGAATCAGTCTGGTGAACCTGCATTGCACTCCCTCAATAGCAAGAACGTCCTTCCTCAGATTAGGAGACCAAAACCGAACATAATATTCCAGGTGAGGCCTCACCAAGGCCCTGTACAACTGCAGTCAGTCCTCCCTGCTCCTATACTCAAATCCCCTAGCTATGAAGGCCAACATACCATTTGCCTTCTTCACTGCCTGCTGTACCTGCATGCCAACTTTCAATGACTGATGAATCATGACACCCAGGTCTCGTTGCACCTCCCCTTTTCCTAATCTGCCGCCTTTCAGATAATATTCTGTCTTCGTGTTTTTGCCCCCACAGTGGATAACCTCACACTTATCCACATTATACTGCATCTGCCATGCATTTGCCCACTCACCTAACCTGTCCAAGTCACCCTGCAGCCTCCTAGCGTCCCCCTCACAGCTCACACCGCCACCCAGTTTAGTGTCATCTGCAAACTTGGAGATATTACACTCAATTCCTTCATCCAAATCATTGATGTATATTGTAAAGAGCTGGGGTCCCAGCACTGAGCCCTGCGGCACTCCACTAGTCACTGCCTGCCATTCTGAAAAGGACCCGTTTATCCCGATTCTCTGCTTCCTGTCTGCCAACCAGTTCTCTATCCACGTCAGTACATTACCCCCAATACCATGTGCTTTGATTTTGCACACCAATCTCTTGTGTGGGACCTTGTCAAAAGCCTTTTGAAAGTCCAAATACATCACATCCACTGGTTCTCCCTTGTCAACTCTACTAGTTACATCCTCAAAAAATTCCAGAAGATTGGTCAAGCAAGATTTCCCTTTCATAAATCCATGCTGACTTGGACCGATCCTGTCACTGCTTTCCAAATGCGCTGCTATTTCATCCTTAATAATTGATTCCAACATTTCCCCCACTACTGATGTCAGGCTAACCGGTCTATAATTACCCGCTTTTTTTCTCTCTCCCTTTTTGAAAAGTGGTGTTGCATTAGCTACCCTCCAGTCCATAGGAACTGATCCAGAGTCAATAGACTGTTGGAAAATGATCACCAATGCATCCACTATTTCTAGGGCCACTTCCTGAAGTACTCTGGGATGCAGACTATCAGGCCCCGGGAGGATTTATCGGCCTTCAATCCCATCAATTTCCCTAACACAATTTCCCGCCGAATAAGGATATCCTTCAGTTCCTCCTTCTCACTAGACCCTCAGTCCATAGTACTTCCGGAAGGTTATTTGTGTCTTCCTTCGTGAAGACAGAACCAAAGTATTTGTTCAATTGGTCTGTCATTTCTTTGTTCCCCATTATAAATTCACCTGATTCTGACTGCAAGGCCTTTGTCTTCACTAATCTTTTTCTCTTCACATATATATAGAAGCTTTTGCAGTCAGTTTTTATGTTCCCTGCAAGCTTCTTCTCGTACTCTATTTTCCCCCTCCTAATTAAACCCTTTGTCCTCCTCTGCTGATTCTAAATTTTTCCCAGTCTTCCGATTTATTGCTTTTTCTGGCCAATTTATATGCCTCTTCCTTGGATTTAACACTATCCTTAATTTCCCTTGTTAGCCACGGTTGAGCCACCTTCCCTGTTTTATTTTTACTCCAGACAGGGATGTACAATTGTTTAAGTTCATCCATGTGATCTTTAAATGTTTGCCATTGCCTATCCACCGTCAACCCTTTAAGTATCATTCAGCAGTCTATCCTAGCCAATTCATGTCTCATACCATCGAAGTTATCTTTCCTTAAGTTCAGGACGCGAGTCTCTGAATTAACTGTATCACTCTCCATCTTAATAAAGAATGCTACCATATTATGGTCACTCTTCCCCAAAGGGCCTTGCACAACAAGATTGCTAATTAGTCCCTTCTCATTACACATCACCCAGTCTAGGATGGCCAGCCGTCCAGTTGGTTCCTCGACATATTGGTCTAGAAAACCATCCCTAATACAGTCCAGGAAATCTTCCTCCACCGTATTGCTACCAGTTAGGTTAGCCCAATCTATATGTAGATTAAGGTCGCCATGATAACTGTTGTACCTTTATTGCACATGTCCCTAATTTCTTGTTTGATGCTGTCCCCAACCTCACTACTACTGTTTGGTGGTCTGTACACAACTCCCACTAGGGTTTTCTGTCCTTTGGTATTCCACAACTCTACCCATACCAATTCCACATCATCCAAGCTAATGTCCTTCCTTACTATTGCATTAATTTCCTCTGTAACCAGCAACGCTACCCCACCTCCTTTTCCTTTCTGTCTATCCTTCCTGAATGTTGAATACCCCTGGATGCTGAGTTCCCAGCCCTGATCACCCTGGAGCCATGTCGCCGTAATCCCAATTATATCATATTCGTAAATAGCTATCTGCGCAGTTAATTCGTCCACCTTATTACGAATACTCCTCGCATTGAGGCACAGAGCCTTCAGGCTTGTCTTTTAAACACATTTTGTCCCTTTAGAATTTTTCTGTAATGTGGCCCTTTTTGATTTTGCCTTGGGTTTCTCTGCTCTCCACTTTTACTTTTCTTCTTTCTATCTTTTGCTTCTGCCTCCATTTTGCTTCCCTCTGTCTCCCTGCATAGGTTCCCATCCCCCTGCCATATTAGTTTAACTCCTCCCCAACAGCACGAGCAAACACTCCCCCGAGGACATTGGTTCCCATCCTGCCCAGGTGCAGACCGTCTGGTGTGTACTGGTCCCACCTCCCCCAGAACCGTTTCCAATGTCCCAGGGATTTGAATCCCTCCCTTCTGCACCACTCCTCAAGCCACGTATTTCATTTCAGCTATCCTGCGATTCCTACTCTGACTAGCATGTGGCACTGGTAGAATCCTGAGATTACTACCTTTGAGGTCCTACTTTTTAATTTAACTCCTAGCTCCCTAACCTCAGCTTGTAGGAAAGGTTGAGTAGGTTGGGCCTCTACTCATTGGAATTCAGAAGAATGAGAGATGATCTTATCGAAATGTATAAGATTATGAGGAGGATGCAGAGAGGATGTTTCCACTGATGGGGAGACTAGAACTAGGGGGCATAATCTTAGAATAAGGGGCCACCCATTTAAAACTGAGATGAGGAGGAATTACTTCTCTCAGAGGGTTGTAAATCTGTGGAATTCGCTGCCTTAGAGAGCTGTGGAAGCCGGGACATTGAATAAATTTAAGACAGTAATAGACAGTTTCTTACCCGATAAGGGGTTATGGGGAGCGGGCAGGGAAGTGGACCTGAGTTCATGATCGGATCAGCCATGGCCGTATTAAATGGCGGAGCAGGCTTGAGGGACCGTATGGCCTGCTCCTGCTCCTATTTCTTATGTTCTTATGTTAAGTTTCTGGTCAATGGTGACCCTCAGGAGGGATTTGACAATGGTAATGCCATTAACTGTCAATTGACAGTAGTTAAACTCTCTCTTCTTGGAGATGATCACTGCCTGGTTCTTGTGTGGCACGAATGTCAGTTGCTTCTTATGGGCCCAAGCCTGACTGTTGACCAGGTCTTTCTGTATTTGGGCATTGACTGCTCCATTCTCTGAGGAGTTGTGACTGGAACTGAACACTGTGCGATTACTGCCCTGAGCGATGTCCTGGGGCTGTGATGATTGGCCTCCAACAACCACAAACATCTTCCTTTGTGCTCGGTATGACTCCAGCCCGTGGGGAGTTTTTCCCCCTAATCCCCATCGAGTTCAATTTTACTTATAAATGTTAGTGTACACACACACTGCTGTGGGGGTCTGTGTTACTCGAGGCTCAGCCTGTGAGGTCCTGTCAGTTGGAACCTTTCTGGCCTGCTATTGAAGTTTGAGTGCCTGCCTGTTGTAAGTGATCTGTGTCTCCATGTGAGCGCATCATGTTCACGTTTCTGAATGTGCTGTCGGGGTTATAAAAACAGCATTAAATCCTCATGGTCATTAGCAGCTGTGCTGCAGATATGGAAATTAATAGACAATAAATTATTATTTTGTATTTTATTGCATGGATGATGAGCTTTCTAATACTTTTTGAATTACTTAAAGCGGATGATTTATTGCTGAGTTCTGGTCACTTGAAGTCAATTCACTGCTGAAGAATCCTTCGAATGAGGAGTGAGATATTTCATTCTGAAGTGCTGCGTGCAAATGTTGAGTCAGTGAACATTGCCTGGTCTGCAGATAAGGGCATTAGCATCTCAGCCCAGTGCCACGCAGCCAGGGTTCCTGCTCCTGATCACTGCCCAGTGACCCCTGGGTTAGAGAGAGGGGAAATCAGCCAGGATTCCTGCTCCTGATCACTGCCCAGTGACTCCTGGGTTAGAGAGAGGGGAAATCAGCCAGGGTTCCTGCTCCTGATCACTGCCCAGTGACCCCTGGGTTAGAGAGAGAGGAAATCAGCCAGGGTTCCTGCTCCTGATCACTGCCCAGTGACCCCTGGGTTAGAGAGAGGGGAAATCAGCCAGGGTTCCTGCCCCTGATCACTGCCCAGTGACCCCTGCATTAGAGAGAGGGGAAATCAGCCAGGGTTCCTGCTCCTGATCACTGCCTAGTGACCCCTGGGTTAGAGAGAGGGGAAATCAGCCAGGGTTCCCGCTCCTGATCACTGCCCAGTGACCCCTGGGTTCGAAAGAGGGGAAATCAGCCAGGGTTCCCGCTCCTGATCACTGCCCAGTGACCCCCTGGGTTAGAGAGAGGGGAAATCAGCCAGGGTCCTGCTCCTGATCACTGCCCAGTGACCCTGGGGTTAGAGAGAGGGGAAATCAGCCAGGGTTCCTGCTTCTGATCACTGTCCAGTGACCCCTGAGTTAGAGAGAGGGGAAATCAGCCAGGGTTCCTGCTCCTGATCACTGCCCAGTGACCCCTGGGTTAGAGAGAGAGGAAATCAGCCAGGATTCCTGCTCCTGATCACTGCCCAGTGACCCCTGGGTTAGAGAGAGAGGAAATACTTGCCTTTATTAGCTGAGGCATAGAATACAAGAACAGGAGGATTATGCTTGAACTGTATAAAACACTGGTTAGGCCACAGCTGGAGTTCTGCGTGCATTTCTGGTCACCGCATTACAGGAAGGATGTGATTGCACTCGAGAGGGTACAGAGGAGATTTACGAGAATGTTGCCAGGACTGGATAATTTTAGCGATGAGGAAAGATTTGATAGGCTGGGTCTGTTTTCTTTGGAACAGAGGAGGCTGAGGGGAGACCTTATTGAGCTGTCTAAAATTATGAGGGGACTAGATGGAGTGGATAGGAAGGACCTATTCCTTTAGCAGATGGGTCAACAACCAGGGGGCATAAACCCTCATAGCATTTAAAAAGTACTTGGATGTACACTTGAAGTGCCGTATCCTACAGGGCTATGGACCAAGAGCTGGAAAGTGGGATTAGGCTGGATAGCTTTTTGTTGGATAGTGCGGAAACGATGGACCGAATGGCCTCCTTCCGTGTTGTAAATGATTTTGTGAAATCTGCAAGGGTTCCTGCTCCTGATCACTACGAAGTGACCTTGGGTTAGAGAGAGGGGAAATCAGCCTTGAATGAGGTGCATTAAATGAATATGGTACAATAATAGAGTAATTCCAAGACTGGTGGCTAGTTATAGGCTGGGCTGGATTGTGATGGTTAGAGAAAATTAGCACTGGATCTCTCGCATGTTTTTATTGCTGTCTTTCTCAGAGACTCTAGATTCTCTCTTTTTACCGTCCCAATCTCTCTGTCTCACTCACTAACACCCTGTCGCTCAATCACAAACACTCACTCACATTCACACGCATACTCACACACACTCACACAGATAGTCACAGACACTCACACTCAAACACTCACTCACAGCCTCACTCACTCACACTCACACAGAGAGTCACGGACACTCACACTCAAACACTCACTCACAGCCTCACTCACACACTCACTCTCACTCACTCACTCACGCTCACAGACACTCGCGCTCACGCTCACTCACGCTCACACTCACTCACGCTCACTCACATACTCACTCTCACTCGCGCTCACACTCACTGCACTGTCCCAGTGTCAGTACTGAGGGAGCGCCGCACTGTCGGAGGGGCAGTACTGAGGGAGCGCTGCACTGTCGGAGGGGCAGTACTGAGGGAGTGCCGCACTGTCGGAGGGCAGTACTGAGGGAGTGCCGCACTGACAGAGGGGCAGTACTGAGGGAGTGCCGCACTGTCGGAGGGGCAGTACTGAGGGAGCGCCGCACTGTCGGAGGGTCAGTACTGAGGGAGTGCTGCACTGTCGGAGGGGCAGTACTGAGGGAGCGCTGCACTGTCGGAGGGGCAGTACTGAGAGAGCGCCGCACTGTCGGAGGGCAGTACTGAGGGAGTGCCGCACTGTCGGAGGGGCAGTACTGAGGGAGCGCCGCACTGTCGGAGGGCAGTACTGAGGGAGTGCCGCACTGTCGGAGGGGCAGTACTGAGGGAGTGCCGCACTGTCGGAGGGGCAGTACTGAGGGAGTGCCGCACTGTCGGAGGGGCAGTACTGAGGGAGTGCTGCACTGTCGGAGGGGCAGTACTGAGGGAGCGCCGCACTGTCAGAGGGGCAGTACTGAGGGAACGCCGCACAGACACTCACTCACCCTCACGCTCACTCACCCTCACACTCACACTCGCAGACAATCACAGTGACAGGCACTCACGCTCAAACTCACTCAGGCTCTCACACACGCTCACTCACTCACGCTCAGACTCACGCTCACATTCACTTACGCTCACACTCATTCACGCTCACGGACACTCACTCACTCACACTCGCTCACAGACATTCCGTCACGTTGCCGCACTCATTTAATCACTGACCCTCTCATGCTCTCACTCACACTCACACTCACTGAGACACATGCACTCACAGACACACTCACTCGCATGCACGCACACTCTCACTCACACACTCTCACTCACGCACTTGCACTCACGCTCACACTCACTCACGCTCACACTCACTCACGCTCACATTCACTCACGCTCACATTCACTCACGCTCACATTCACGCACACTCACGCTCACTCAGACTCACTCAAGCACACTCAGGGGCTCACGCTCACGCTCACACACACTCACACTCGCAGACAATCACACTCACTCACGCTCACACTCATTCTCACTCAGGCTCACGCTCAGTCACTCATGCTCACACTCACTCATGCTCACACTCACTCACGCTCACACTCACGCTCACTCACGCGCACACTCACGCTCAGTCACAAGCGCACTCAGACTCACTCACGGTCACAGATGCTCACGCTCACACTCACTCACTCACGCTCACTCATTCATGCTCACTCACTCACCGACACACTCACTCACAGACTCACTCACTCACACTCATTCACTCAGACACACACTCACACTCACAGACAATCTCTCACTCACTCACAGACATTCACTCTCTCTCTGAATCAATCAATCTCTCTCACTCACACTCATTCTGTCCTCTCCCACACACTCGTACTCTCATGTCTCTCTGACTGACACTCATTCTCTGTTGCTATGTCTCTCTCAGTCTCATGGCTGTCTCTCTCTTTCCCACAAAGCCAAGGTATAACATTTTTTTTCCTATCATTACCTCCCTAACACAGTAAAGACGAGGTGAGTGTTCCTGAAACGTGAGATTGCTGTGTATTCTAATTCTGAGAAGCTTGGAGCAAGAGCTTGTGTTTTGTGCGAGATTGTTGACGCGGGGCCGATAGAGGCTGAATGGCTCTCCGACAGCAGAGTAATTCACTCCTTCACCTTCTGTTAATTCCTATCTGCAACATCAATTAAATTGTTTGTAGAAACTAATTGAATGTGGCTTAATCACACATCTTAATAGCTTTACACGGTTTGAACTTCCTGTTAATTCGAGTAATAAAATAAAATGAGTGCGCTGGCTGTGTAATTAGCGAGGTGGCTTGTGAAGAAATTAGTGTTTATGGCTTGTAATAAAGGGAGTGAGCTCGTGCCTAATTCCAACGGACCCTCGCTGCAATCTGCTGATTCTCAATTTTCCTTTTAATTTGCACTCCACTCCCGAGTGTTAATTCTGTGTTAAAGGGGCAGGCTTTTCAGTTCCCACCTAAAGAATACCCCCAGCTTTTCTCCTCTGCTCTCCTGAAGTCGTTGACTCTTGCTGAAGTTTGGATTCACCGGCTGGGCCGTTCTCAGACTCCGCCAAGTGTCTGCTTGCTTCATTTGCTTTCACTTTTGCCTCTGAGTCAGAGGATCGTAAGTTTGTCACCCCCTCATTCTGGAACTTGAATCTGTAATCCAGGCCAACATCCCGTGCAGTACTGAAGGAGCGCTGCACTGTCGGAAGGGCAGTACTGAGGGAGCGTTGAATTGTCACAGGCAGTACTGAGGGAGCGCCGCACTGTCGGAGGGGCAGTACTGAGGGAGTGCTGCACTGTCGGAGGGGCAATACTGAGGGAGTGCCGCACTGTCGGAGGGGCAGTACTGAGGGAGTGCTGCACTGTCGGAGGGGCAATACTGAGGGAGCGCCGCACTGTCGGAGGGGCAGTACTGAGGGAGCATTGCACTGTCGGAGGGGCAGTACTGAGGGAGCGCCGCACTGTCGGAGGGGCAGTACTGAGGGAGCGCCGCACTGTCGGAGGGGCAGTACTGAGGGAGTGCTGCACTGTCGGAGGGGCAATACTGAGGGAGTGCCGCACTGTCGGAGGGGCAGTACTGAGGGAGTGCTGCACTGTCGGAGGGGCAATACTGAGGGAGCGCCGCACTGTCGGAGGGGCAGTACTGAGGGAGCATTGCACTGTCGGAGGGGCAGTACTGAGGGAGCGCCGCACTGTCGGAGGGGCAGTACTGAGGGAGCGCCGCACTGTCGGAGGGGCAGTACTGAGGGAGTGCCGCACTGTCGGAGGGGCAATACTGAGGGAGCGCCGCACTGTCGGAGGGGCAGTACTGAGGGAGCGCCGCACTGTCGGAGGGGCAGTACTGAGGGAGCGCCGCACTATCGGAGGTTCTATCTTTTTAGATGAGGTGTGGATATAAAAGATCCCATGCTGCAATATGAAGAAAAAGTGAGGATTTCTCCAGTGTCCTGGCCAGTGTTCCTTCCTGCACTTCAGTGGCACTGGAACTCATTTTAATGTCCGGAGGATGTGACAGGTGCTGTATAAATGCAAGTTCTTTGTTTTTCTCTTCCTTCCTTGCTGAAGTGGCCTCTGTGTGTGTGTGTGTGTGTGTGTGTGCGCGTGGGTGAGGGGTGAGGGGTGAGCGGGACTTGGTGCGAGTTAGGACACGGGCTGCCGAGTTTTGGGGTAGAATGTGGGAGGCCAGCCAGGAGTGCATTGGAATAGTCAAGTCAAGTCCTCTATCTTTTTCTGGGTGCGGCAGTGCCTTGATTTGGGTCCTGGGCTAGAAATCCACGGGTCCGGAGTTCAAATCCCACCGGCACGTTGTGGAACTGAATTGAATACATCATTATCATTAATTTATCGGGTCATTCATAGGCAGTCCCTCGGAATCGAGGAGGGCTTGCTTCCACTCCCTAAGTGAGTTCTTTGATGGCTGAACAGTCCGATACGAGAGCCACAGACCCCGTTACAGGTGGGACAGACAGTGGTCGAGGGAAGGGGTGGGTGGGGCTGGTTTGCCGCGCGCTCCTTCCGCTGCCTGCTCCTGGCCTCTTCATGCTCCTTGCGTCGAGCCTCGAAGAACTCAACGCCCTCCCGGATGGGCTTTCTCCACCCCGGGCTGTCTGCGGCCAGGGTCTCCCAGGTGTCAGTGGTGATGTCGCACTTTACCAGGGAGGCTTCGAGGGTGTTCTTATAACGTTTCCGCTGTCCTTCTTTGGCTTGTTTACCATGAAGGAGCTCCGCGTAAAGCCTTTGTTTAGGGAGTCTCGTATCTGGCATGTGTACTATGTGGCCTGCCCAGCGAAGCTGATCGAGTGTGGTCAGTGGTTCAATACTGGGGATGTTGGCCTGGTCGAGGACACTGATGTTGGTGCACCTGTCCTCCCAGGGGATTTGCAGGATCTTGTGGAGACATCGTTGCTGATATATCTCCAGCGACTTGAAGTGCCTTCTGTACATGGTCCATGCCTCAGATCCATACAGGAGGGCGGGTCTACAGCCCTGTAGACCATGAGTTTGGTGGTAGATTTGAGGGCCTGGTCTTCAAACACTCTTTTCCGCAGGCGGCCGAAGGCTGCACTGGCGCACTGGAGGCGGCGTTGAATCTCGTCATCAGTGTCTACTCTTGTTGATAAGAGGCTCCTGAGATATGGGAAATGGTCCACGTTGTCCAGGGCCGCGCCGTGGATCTTAATGACTGGGGGGCAGTGCTGTGCGGCGATGACAGGCTGGTGGAGGACCTTTGTCTTATGGATGTTAAGAGTAAGGCCCATGCTTTCGTATGCCTCGGTGAATGCACTGACTATATCCTGGAGTTCAGCCTCTGAATGTGCACAGACACAGGCGTCATCCGCCTACTGCAGCTCAACGACAGAGGTTGGGGTGATCTTGGACCTGGCCTGGAGACGGTGCAGGTTAAACAGCTTCCCACTGGTTCTGTAGTTTAGTTCCACTCCAGCGGGGAGCTTGTTGATTGTGAGGTGGAGCATAGCAGCGAGGAAGATTGAGAAGAGGGTTGGGGTGATAACACAGCCCTGTTTGATCCCGGTCCGGACGTGGATTGGGTCTGTAATGGATCCGTTGGTAAGGATCACGGCCTGCATGTCATCGTGAAGCAGGCGAAGGATGTTGACAAACTTTTGGGGGCATCCGAAACGGAGGAGGACGCTCCATAGACCCTCACGGTTGACAGTGTCAAAGGCCTTTGTAAGATCGAAAAAGGCCATGTATAAGGGCTGGTGCTGCTCCCTGCATTTTTCCTGCAACTGGCGCGCTGCAAAGATCATGTCTGTTGTGCCCCGTAGGGGACGAAATCCGCATTGTGATTCCGGGAGGAGCTCCTCGGCCACAGGGAGAAGACGATTTTCCCAGTGGCTGAAAGCAGGGAGATTCCCCTGTAGTTGCCGCAGTCGGACTTGTCCCCTTTTTAAAAAATGGTCACAATCACTGCATCTCTGAGGTCTCCCGGCATGCTCTCCTCCCTCCAGATGCGAGAGATGAGGTCATGTATCCGTGCAAACAGTGCCTCTCCACCATACTTTAGCGCCTCAGCAGGAATTCCATCCGCACCCGTAGCCTTGTTATTCTTAAGCTGTTTTATGGCTTTGCCTACCCCGTGCAATGTTGGAGTTTCACTGAGGTGCTGGCGGGTCGCATGCTGTGGGATGGAGTCGAGAACACTCGAGTCAAAGGCAGAGTCTCGATTGAGGAGATCTTCAAAGTGTTCCTTCCAGCGGGCCCTGACAGCCTCGGTGCCCTTGATGAATGTTTCCCCGTTCTTGGCCAGCAGTGGGGTGGGGCCTTGGGAGTTTGGACCGTAGGTGACCTTGACTACAGTGAAGAATCCTCACATGTCGTGGCTGTCGGCCAGTTGTTGTATCTCCCGTGCTTTCTCCATCCACCACCTGTTCTTTAGGTCCCGGGTTTTTTGTTGGACCTGAGCCTTGAGCCGTCTGTAATGTTGTTTTGCAGTTCCTGAGTTGGGCTGTTGCTTGAGGCTCAGAAATGCTTTGCGCTTGCGATCTATTAGTTCTTCGATCTCCTGATCATTTTCATCAAACCAGTCCTGGTGTTTTCTGGTTGAGAGACCAAGTGTCTCTTCACAGATACTGGTTATAGAGGCCTGGAGGGCAGACCAAGCACTGTGGGCATTCAGCATCTCAGGGTCATCAAGGCACGGCAGGTTAGCTGTGAGGCGCTGGCTGTATAGGGCTCTCTTAGCTGGGTCTCTAAGTGCCCCGGCATTAACTTTTTTGCGGCACTGCTTCTGCTGCCCCCTCTGCTTTGAGTCTATGTTGTTGTCGATGATGGATCGGGATTAGGCGGTGGTCCATCCAGCAGTCGTCAGCTCCTGTCATGGCGCGGGTGAAGCGCACATCCTTGCGATCCCTGGCTCGGATGATGACTCAGTCGAGCAGGTGCCAGTGTTTGGAGCGAGGGTGTTGCCACGATGCCTTGTATTTGTCCCTCTGGTGGAACAGGGTGTTGGTGATGAGGAATTCATGTTCTTGACATTTTGTCAGGAGTAGGGTACCGCTCGAATTGGCTTTCCCTACCCCCTCTCTGCCAATCACGTCTCCCCAGAGGGCTGTGTCTTCGCCAACCCTGGTATTAAAATCACCCAGGAGGATCAATTTGTCGCCCGTGGGGACATAGGACAAGGATGGAATAAAAACCCTCTTTAGCCTCATCCGTTGCAACGAGTGTAGGGGCGTACGCACTGATGACTGTGGCACATTGGTTCCGAGATAGGTTGATATGGAGAGTCATGAGGCGTCCGTTGAGCCCACAGGGCGAGTCTTTGAGGCGGTCGACCAGCTCATTCTTGACGGCAAAGCCGACTCCATGAAGATGGCGTTCTGTCTCTGGTTTCCCTTTCCAGAAGGTGTGCCCTCCACCATGTTCCTTCAACTGGCCTTCCCCTGCTCGCCCGGGTCTCGCTTAGGGCGGCGATCTCAATGTTAAAACGTCTGCCTTCCCGGGCAACTATGGCGGTGTGGCGTTCCGGCCTGTTGCTGTTGGGATTGTCCATGAGGGTCCTGACGTTCCAGGTCCCAAACTTCATACTGACGGAATGGAAGATGCCTGTGCGTGAGTTCTTTTAACGTGGGGTGGCCGCTGCACACAGACAACCGCACGGGCTTAGCTGGACAAGGTCTTGGTCCAGTGGCAAGGGGATCCAAGACAACTGGAGACCAGCACAGCTCGATAAGCCTAACTGCCTACGGCGAAGTGTTGGTCACAAGCTCGGCGCCGAGTAGCGCCATTGGTGGTAGATGGTCCGAGGCTGGGTTGGGGGCAGGCTTTAGGAAGGTGACTTCCAAAGTTATTTTAAAAGTTAAAAGTTGATAAAGGTTCCCAATTTATTTCAAAAGTTTCTAAGAGTTGTTAAAAATCTAAGATGTAAATCAATAATAGATTATAAAAGTTTCCCCAATTTAAAACGTTTCTAAAAATTGTTAAAAGTCAAAGATGTAAGTTAGTAATCGATGTTTAAAAGTATTTTGGTTGAGAGTCTAAAATGTAAGTTTTAAAAGTTCTCCCAAATTGTTTAGTAAGTTTAAAAGTTGGCTAAAAGTTAAAAAATTAATTAAAAGTTGGTTGGGAGTATGAGACGACGTCACGCCTCGGTCCCTCCAGCCGGTTCAGCACCAGCCTCGGAGTCCCTTCGGCCAGCCGCAAGTCCTCCAGTCCCTTTGGCAGGTCATCCCGGAGTCCCCTCGGCCGGCCAGACGCCCTCCGAATCCGGTGCAGAGTCCCTTTGGCCGGGGACAGAAGCAGCTGGCACGGGGTCCCTTCGGCCAGGGACAGAAGGATACAGTCAGTCTCCGGCTCAGCTGCTGAGGTTGGACTGCGTCTCTGGCTGATATCCCGCTGAAGGTGTTGGTGTCGGTGGTCTGGGCGCGGCTGGTGTCCCTGCAGCTCCGCTGGGCTAGAGTCCCTGCTCCCTTGGTGTTTCCGCTGGGCTGGAGCCCCTCCCCCAATAATATGACCAGACACTTCCCCTCCCCCTGAATACATCTGGTAATCTGTGGGCTGGTACCAGGAAAAATCACCATGGCAACTGCCGGATTGTCGTAAAAACCCAACTGTGTCAGTGCTGTCCTTCAGGGACGGTAACCTGCCCCCTACCTAGGGCTGAAACAGGCCTAGCCTGATCTGGATGGCTCCTGTCCACACTGGGTGGTGCCTTTAGTAACTGAACGATTAAGGACTGTACTCCTCACTCTGGGATTGATGTAGTGAAATGCTGAGCATGTGCGCGACAGAGTGAGCCTCTCTGTCCTGCCCCAGTTGATGCTGTACGATAGAGTAAAAAGCTGAAATATGGAATCAAAAACAGAAAATGCTACAACCGCAGAGCGCGCCAGTCAGCAAGTGTGGAGAGAACGCATACATTGATGGTTTGGGTCAGGATCCATCCTCGCACAAGGCGGTGCATTTATCTGGTTAATGATAGTGATAGGGGATTCCATTGTAAGGGGAATACATAGCCGCTTCTGCGGCTGCAAACGAGACTCCAGGATGGTATGTTGCCTCCCTGGTGCAAGGGTCAAGGATGTTTTGGAGAGGGTGCAGGACATTCTGGAGAGGGAGGGTGAATAGTCAGCTGTCGTGGTGCATATAGGTATTAACGATATAGGTGAAAAACGGGATGAGATCCTACAAGCTGAATTTAGGGAGCTAGGAGTTAAATTAAAAAGTAGAATCTCAAAGGTAGTAATCTCAGGATTGCTACCAGTGCCATGTGCTAGTCAGAGTAGGAATAGCAGGGCGGTTCAGATGAATACGTGGCTTGAGGAGTGATGCAGCAGGGAGGGATTCAAATTTCTGGGACATTGGAACCAGTTCTGGGGGAGGTGGGACCAGTACAAACCGGGCGGTCTGCACCTGGGCAGGACCGGAACCAATGTCCTAGGGGGAGTGTTTGCTAGTGTTGTTGGGGATGGTTTAAACTAAAATGGCAGGGGGATGGGAATCTACGCAGGGAGGCAGAGGGAAGTAAAAAGGGGGCAGAAGCAAACGGTAGGAAGGAGAAAAGCAAGAGTGGAGGGCAGAGAAATCAAGGGCAAAAATCAAAAAGGGCCACATTACAACATAATTCTAAAAGGACAAAGTGTGTTTAAAAAAAACAAGCCTGAAGGCTTTGAGTCTCAAAGTGAGGAGCATTCATAATAAGGTGGATGAGTTAACTGTGCAGATAACTGTTAACAGATATGATGTAATGGGATGACGGAGACATGACTCCAGGGCAACCAAGGCCGGGAACTCAACATCCAGGGGCATTCAATATTCAGTAAGGATAGACAGGAAGGAAAAGGAGGTGGAGTAGCGTTACTGGTTAAAGAGGAGATTAACACAACAGTAAGGAAGGACATTAACTTGGATGATGTGGAATCTATATGGATAGAGCTGCGAAACACCAAAGGGCAGAAAACGTTAGTGGGCGTTGTGTATAGACCACCAAACAGTAGTAGGGAGGTTGGGGACAGCATCAACCAAGAAATTAGGGATGTGTGCAATAAAGCTACAGCAGTTATCATGGGTGACTTTAATCTACATATTGATTGGGCTAACCAAACTGGTAGCAGTACTGTGGAGGAGGATTTCCTCGAGTGTATAGGTAATGGTTATCTAGACCCATATGTCAAGTAACCAACTAGAGAGCAGGCCATCCAAGACTGGGTCTTGTGTAATGAGGGATGATTATTTAGCAATTTGGTCGTGCGAGGTCCCTTGGGGAAGAGTGACCATAATATGTTCGAATTCTTTATTAAGATGGAGAGTGACACAGTTAATTCAGAGACTAGGGTCCTGAACTTAAGGAAAGGTAACTTCGATGGTATGAGACGTGAATTGGCTAGAATAGAATGGCAAATGATACTTAAAGGGCTGACGGTGGACAGGCAATGGCAAACATTTAAAGATCACATGGATGAACTACATTAACTGTACATCTCTGTCTGGCGTAAAAATAAAAAGACGAAGGTGGCTTAACCATGGCTGACAAGGGAAAGTGTTAAATCCAAGGAAGAGGCATATGAATTGGCCAGAAAAAGCAGCAAACCTGAGGACTGGGAGAAATTTAGAATCCAGCAGAGGAAGACTAAGGGTTTAATTAAGAGGGGGGAAAATAGAGTACGAGAGTAAGCTTGCAGGGAACATAAAAACTGACTACAAAAGCTTCTATAGATATGTGAAGAGAAAAAGATTAGTGAAGACTAATGTAGGTCCCTTGCAGTCAGAATTAGGTGAATTCATAATGGGGAACAAAGAAATGGCAGACCAATTGAACAAATACTTTGGTTCTGTCTTCACTAAGGAAGACACGAATAACCTCCCGAAAATAATAGGGGACCGAGGTCTAGCGAGAAGGAGGAACTGAAGGAAATCCTTATTAGTCAGGAAATTGTGTTCGGGAAATTGATGGGATTGAAGGCGATAAATCCACAGGGCCTGATAGTCTGCATCCCAGAGTACTTAAGGAAGTGGGCCTCAAAATATTGGATGCATTGGTGGTCATTTTCCAACATTCTATCGACTCTGGATCAGTTCCTATGGATTGGAGGGTAGATAATGTAACCCCACTTTAAAAAAAAAAGGAGGGAGAGAGAAAACGGATAATTATAGACCGGTTAGCCTGGCATCGGTAGTGGGGAAAATGTTGGAATCAATTATTAAAGATGTATTAGCAGCGCATTTGGAAAGCAGTGACAGGATCGGTCCAAGTCAGCATGGATTTATGAAAGGGAAATCATGCTTGACAAATCTTCTAAACATAGAAAATAGGTGCAGGAGTAGGCCATTTGGTCCTTCAAGCCTGCACCACCATTCAATAAGACCATGGCTGATCATTCCCTCATTACCCCTTTCCAGCTTTCTCTCCATACCCCTTCATCCCCATAGCCGTAAGGGCCACATCTAACTCCCTCTTGAATATATCCAATGAACTGGCATCAACAGCTCTCTGCGGGAGGGAATTCCACAGGTTAACAACTCTCTGAGTGAAGAAGTTTCTCCTCATCTCAGTCCTAAATGGCCTTCCCCTTATCCTAAGACTGTGTCCCCTGGTTCTAGACTTCGCCAACGTCGGGAACATTCTTCCCGCATCTAACCTGTCCCATCCCGTCAGAATCTTATATGTTTCTATGAGATCCCCTCTCTCCTTCTAAACTCCAATGTATAAAGGCCCAGTTGATCCTGTCTCTCCTCATATGTCAGTTTTGATTTGTCATGCATGATTTCCCCTTCATAAATCCATGCTGACTTGGACCGATCCTGTCACTGCTTTCCAAATGCGCTGCTATTTCATCCTTACTAATTGATTCCAACATTTTCCCCACTACTGATGTCAGGCTAACCGGTCAATAATTACCCGCTTTCTCTCTCCCTCCCTTTTTAAAAAGTGGTGTTACATTTGCTATCCTCCAGTCCATAGGAACAGATCCAGAGTCGATAGACTGTTGGAAAATGATCACCAATGCATCCACTATTTCTTGGACCACTTCCTTAAGTACTCTGGGATGCAGACTATCAGGCTCTGGGGATTTATCAGCCTTCAATCCCATCAATTTCCCGCCTAATAAGGATATCCTTCAGATCCTCTTCTCACTAGACCCTCGTTTCCCTAGTACTTCCAGAAGGTTATTTGTGTCTTCCTTCGTGAAGATAGAACCAAAGTATTTGTTCAATTGCTCTGCCATTTCTTTGTTCCCCATTATAAATTCACCTGAGTCCGACTGCAAGGGACCTACATTTGTCTTCACTAATCTTTTTCTCTTCACATATTTATAGAAGCTTTTGCAGTCAGTTTTTATGTTCCCGGCAAACTTCTTCTCGTAGTCTATTTTCCCCTTCTTAATTAAACCCTTTGTCCTCCTCTGCTGAATTCTAAATTTCTCCCAGTCCTCAGGGTTGTTGCTTTTTCTGGCCAATTTATATGCCTCTTCCTTGGATTGAACACTATCCTTAATTTCCCTTGTTAGCCACGGTTGAGCCACCTTCCCCATTTTATTTGTACTCCATACAGGGATGTACAATTGCTGAAGTTCATCCATGTGATCTTTAAATGTTTGCCATTGCCTATCCACTGTTAACCCTTTAAGTATCAATGTATCATTTCCCAGTTTATTCTAGCCAATTCACGCCTCAAACCATCGAAGTTCCCTTTCCTTAAGTTCAGGACCCTAGTTTCTGAATTAACTGTGTCACTCTCCATCTTAATAAAGAATTCTAGTATGTTATAGTCACTCTTCCCCAAGGGGCCTCGCACAACAAGATTGCTAATTAGTCCTTTCTCATTCCACATCACCCAGTCTAGGATGGCCAGCTCCCTAGTTGGTTCCTCGACGTATTGGTCTAGAAAACCATCCCTAATACACTCCAGGAAATCCTCCTCCACCGCATTGCTACCAGTTTGGTTAGCCCAATCAATATGTAGATTAAAGTCGCCCATGATAACTGTTGTACCTTTATTGCATGCGTCCCTAATTTCTTGTTTGATGCTGTCCCCAACTGTTTGGTCGTCTGTACACAACTCCCACTAGTGTTTTCTGCCCCTTGATATTCCGTAGCTCCACCCATACTGATTCCACATCATCCAAGCTAATGTCCTTTCTTACTATTGCATTAATTTCCTCTTTAACCAACAATGCCACCCCGCCTCCTTTTCCTTTCTGTCTATCCTTCCTAAATGTTGAATACCCTTGGATGTTGAGTTCCCAGCCTTGGTCACCCTGGAACCATGTCTCCGTGATGCCAATTACATCATACCCATTAACTGCTGTCTGCACAGTTAATTCGTCCACCTTATTCTGAATACTCCTCGCATTGAGGCACAGAGCCTTCAGGCTTGTCTTTCTTTCACACTTTGCCCCCTTAGAATTTTGCTGTAATGTGGCCCTTTTTGCTTTTTGCCTTAGCTTTTACTGCCCTCCACTTTTACTTTTCTACTTTCTATCTTTTGCTTCTGCCCCCATTCTACATCCCTCTGTCTCCCTGCATAGGTTCCCATCCCCCTGCCATATTAGTTGAACTCCTCCCCAACAGCACGAGCAAACACTCCCCCGAGGACATTGGTTCCGGTCCTGCCCAGGTGCAGACCGTCCGGTTTGTACTGGTCCCACCTCCCCCAGAACCGGTTCCAATGTCCCAGGAATTTGAATCTCTCCCTTGTGCACCACTCCTCAAGCCACGTATTCATCTGACCTATCCTGCGATTCCTACTCTGACTAGCACGTGGCACTGGTAGCAAGCATTACTTTTGTGGTCCTACTTTTTAATTAGCTCCTCGCTCCCTAAATTCGTCTGATATGACCTCATCCCGTTTTTTTTTACCTATATCGTTGGTACCTATATGCACCACGACAACTGGCTGTTTACCCTCCCTTTTCAGAATGCCCTGCACCTGCTCCGAGACACCCTTGACCCTTGCACCAGGGGGGCAACATACCATCCTGGAGTCTCGGTTGCGGCTGCAGAAACGTCTATCTATTCCCCTTACAATTGAATCCCCTATCACTATCGCTCTACCACTCTTTTTCCTGCCCTCCTGTGCAGCAGAGCCACCCACAGTGCCATGAACTTGGCTGCTGCTGCCCTCCCCTGATGAGTCATCCCCCTCAACAGTACCCAAAGTGGTGTATCTGTTTTGCAGGGGGATGACCGCAGGGGACCCCTGCATTACCTTCCTTGCATTGCTCTTCCTGCTGGTCTTCCATTCCCTATCTGGCTGTGTACCCTTTACCTGCGGTAAGACCAACTCACAAAACGTGTCATTCTCAGCATCGTGCATGCTCCAGAGTGAATCCACCCGCAGCTCCAGTGCCGCAATGCGGATCGTCAGGAGCTGCAGACGGACACACTTTCCGCACACGTAGTCATCAAGGACACCGGAAGCGTCCCTGATTCCCCACATAGTACAGGAGGAGCATAACACGTGTCCGAGCTCTCCTGTCATGACTTAACCCTTAGATTAACTTAAATTGGCAACAACAATGTTGAATGTTACTTACTGATATAGAAAAGAAAAAGAAAAACTACTTACCAATCACTCACCTCCTTGGCTGTGACGTCACCTTTCGATTTCTTCCTACTTCTTTTTGCCTTCTCACCCTGCTGCAGTTGCACCGGTTGGGCCTTTATAGGCCTCCCCACGCTCGCCTCTCCGACGTTGCTCGGACTGCCGCCGACGCTGGGCCTTTATAGGCCTCCCCACACTCGCCTCTCCGACGCTGCTCGGACTCCCGCCGACGCTGGGCCTTTATAGGCCTCCCCACGCTCGCCTCTCCGACGCTGCTCGGACTCCCGCCGACGCTGGGCCTTTATAGGCCTCCCACGCTCGCCTCTCCGACGCTGCTCGGACTCCTGCCGACGCTGGGCCTTTATAGGCCTCCCCACACTCGCCTCTCCGACGCTGCTCGGACTGCCGCCTCCCGCTGACGTTTGGCCTAGAAAGCTTTGAGGATGTAACAAGTAAAGTGGACAAGGGAGAACCAGTGGATGCGGTGTACTTGGACTTTCAAAAGGCTTTTGACAAGGTCCCACACAAGAGATTGGTGTGCAAAATTAAAGCACATGGGATTGGGGATAATGTACTGACGTGGATAGAGAACTGGTTTGCTGACAGGAAGTGAAGAGTGGGAATAAATGGGTTCTTTTCAGAATGGCAGGCAGTGACGAGTGGGGTCCTGCAAGGATCAGTGCTGGGACCCCAGCTATTTACAATATATGTTACTGATTTAGACAAAGGAATTGAGTGTAATATCTCCAAGTTTGCAGATGACACTAAGCTGGGTGGCAATGTGAGCTGTGAGGAGGATGCTAAGAGGTTGCAGGGTGACTTGGACAGGTTAGGTGAATGGGCAAATGTATGGCAAATGCAGTGTAATGTAGCTAAATGTGAGGTTATCCACTTTGGTGGCAAAAACGGAAGGCAGAATATTATCTGAATGGTGACAGATTAGGAAAAGGGGAGGTGCAACGAGACCTGGGTGTCTGGGTTCATCAGTCATTGAAAGTTGGCATGCAGGTACAGCAGGCGGTGAAGAAGGCAAATGGCATGTTGGCTTTCATAGCTTGGGGATTTGAGTACAGGGGCAGGGAGGTCTTACTGCAGTTGTACAGGGCCTTAGTGAGGCCACACCTTGAATATTGTGTACAGTTTTGGTCTCCTAATCTGAGGAAGGACATTCTTGCTATTGAGGGAGTGCAGCGAAGGTTCACCAGACTGATTCCCTGGATGGCAGGACTGACATATGAAGAAAGATTGGATCGACTATGCTTTTATTCACTGGAATTTAGAAGAATGCGAGGGTGAAATGTATAAAATTCTGACGGGACTGGACAGGTTAGATGCAGGAAGAATGTTCCCGATGTTGAGGGAGTCCAGAACCAGGGGTCACAGTTTAAGGATAAGGGATAAGCCATTTAGGACCGAGATGAGGAGAAACTTCTTCACTCAGAGAATTGTGAACCTGTGGAATTCTCCACCACAGAAAGTTGTTGAGGCCAGTTCATTGGATATATTCAAAAGGGAGTTAGATGTGACCCTTACAGCTAAAGGGAACAAGGGGTATGGAGAGAAAGCAGGAAAGGGGTACTGAGATGAATGAAGCTTTTACAGATATATAAAACGGAAAAGAGTGACTTAAGTAAATGTTGGTCCCTTAGAAGATGAGAAGGGGGATTTAATAATGGGAAATGTGGAAATGGCTGAGACCTTAAACAATTATTTTGCTTCGGTCTTCACAGTGGGAGACACAGAAACCATGCCAAAAATTGCTGGTCACGGGAATGTGGGAAGGGAGGACCTTGAGACAATCTCTATCACTAGGGGGGTAGTGCTGGACAGGCTAATGGGACTCAAGATAGACAAGTCCCCTGGTCTGGATGAAATGCATCCCAGGGTATTAAAAGAGATGGCGGAAGTTATAGCAGATGCATTCGTTATAATCTACCAAAATTCTCTAGACCCTGGGGAGGTACCAGCGGATTGGAAAGCAGCTAATGTAACGCCTCTGTTTAAAAAAGGGGGCAGACAAAAGGCAGGTAACTATAGGCCGGTTAGTTTAACATCTGTAGTGGGGAAAATGCTTGAAACTATCATTAAGGAAGAAATAGCGGGATATCCAGATAGGAATAGTGCAATCAAGCAGACGCAGTATGGATTCATGAAGGGGAAATCATGTTTAACTAATTTACTGGAATTCTTTGAGGATATAACGATCATGGTGGATAGAGGTGTACCGATGGATGTGGTGTATTTAGATTTTCAAAAGGCATTCGATAAGGTGCCACGCAAAAGGTTACTGCAGAAGATAAAGGTACGCGGAGTCAGAGGAAATGTATTAGCATGGATAGAGAATTGGCTGGCGAACAGAAAGCAGAGAGTCGGGATAAATGGGTCTTTTTTGGGTTGGAAATCGGTGGTTAGTGGTGTGCCACAGGGATCGGTGCTGGGACCACAACTGTTTACAATATACATAGATGACCTGGAAGAGGAGACAGAGTGTAGTGTAACAAAATTTGCAGATGACACAAAGATTAGTGGGAAAGCGGGTTGTGTAGAGGACACAGAGAGGCTGCAAAGAGATTTAGATAGGTTAAGCTAAGGTTTGGCAGATAGAATACAATGTTGGAAAGTGTGAGGTCATCCACCTTGGGAAAAAAAACAGTAAAAGGGAATATTATTTGAATGGGGAAAAATTACAACATGCTGCGGTGCAGAGGGACCTGGGGGTCCTTGTGCATGAATCCCAAAAAGTTAGTTTGCAGGTGCAGCAGGTAATCAGGAAGGCGAATGGAATGTTGGCCTTCATTGCGAGAGGGATGGAGTACAAAAGCAGAGAGGTCCTTCTGCAACTGTACAGGGTATTGGTGAGGCCGCACCTGGAGTACTGCGTGCAGTTTTGGTCACCTTACTTAAGGAAGGATATAGTGGCTTTGGAGGAGGAACAGAGACGATTCACTAGGCTGATTCCGGAGATGAGGGGGTTACCTTATGATGATAGATTGAGTAGACTGGGTCTTTACTCGTTGGAGTTCAGCAGGATGAGGGGTGATCTTATAGAAACATTTAAAATAATGAAAGGGATAGACAAGATAGAGGCAGAGAGGTTGTTTCCACTGGTCGGGGTGACTAGAACTAGGGGGCACAGCCTCAAAATACGGGGGAGCCAATTTAAAACCGAGTTGAGAAGGAATTTCTTCTCCCAGAGGGTTGTGAATCTGTGGAATTCTCTGCCCAAGGAAGCAGTTGAGGCTAGCTCATGAATGTATTCAAGTCACAGATAGATAGATTTTTAACCAATCAGGGAATTAAGGGTTACGGGGAGCGGGCGGGTAAGTGGAGCTGAGTCCACGGCCAGATCGGCCATGATCTTGTTGAATGGTGGAGCAGGCTCGAGGGGCTAGATGGCCTACTCCTGTTCCTAATTCTTATGTTCTTATTAGCAGCCATGATGGTGCAGGCTCGAAGGGTCAAATTGCCTACTCCTGCACCTATTTTCTATTGGCAGATCCCAGACCCCCTCGACCCCAGACCGCCCGACCCCCGACCCCAAACTGGGCTGACCCCACACCCCCCCGACCCCAGACTGTCCCGACCCCAGACCGCCCGACCCCCGACCCCAAACTGGGCTGACCGCACACCCCCCCGACCCCAGACCATCATGACCCCAGACCGTCCCGACCCCAGACTGCCCCGACCCCAAATCGGGCTGACCCCACACCGCCCCGACACTGTCTGATACCCTTTTGCTATAATGGGACAGGTGCAATGTGAGTCTCTCAGTGATGTGGAGTCTGCATCCTAACACTGCAGGGTGGATGTGAAGGGGTTGGGCTCCTCGCGATTGGCCTTTGATTCCTGCGATAATGGAGAAGGAGCTGATTATGTTGCAGTTTGTGAATGTACATTCTCTATCACCCCAAACTCTGATAATCATCTTATTTCTTAATTATTGTTGATCCAAGTCAGCTTTTCTGCCCTGTACAAAATATAACCTCAAGGGATCATACTGTATTTACAAATCCAGGACATTCAATCACCGATCACTTATTATTCATCATTCCTTCTCTTCATATTCTTAATATCCACCTGCCACCCACCTTCTCCCCATATCCCCAACACCACCTACCCACCTTCTATATCCCTCAACCCCACCTACCCACCTTCTATATCCCTCAACCCCACCTACCCACGTTCTCTCTGTATGCCCAACCCCATCTTCTCCCATATCCCCCAGCCCCTCCTAACCACGTTCTTCCATATTACCCCAACCCCATCTTCTCCCATATCCCCAACCCCTCCTAACCACGTTCTTCCATATTACCCCAACCCCATCTTCTCCCATATCCCCAACCCCTCCTAACCACGTTCTTCCATATTACCCCAACCCCACCTTCTCTCCATATCCCCAACCCCTCCTAACCACGTTCTTCCATATTACCCCAACCCCATCTTCTCCCATATCCCCCAACCCCTCCTAACCACGTTCTTCCATATTACCCCAACCCCATCTTCTCCCATATCCCCCAACCCCACCTATCCACGTTCTCTCCGTATCCCCAACACCACCTACTCACATTCTCCCCATATCCTCCAATCCCACCTACTCACATTCTCCCCATATCCTCCAATCCCACCTACCCACCTTCTCCTATATCCCTCAACCCCACCCTTTCTCCACATATCCCCAGTTCCTTCTCTCTCCAGAAAAGCAGATCATTGTCTCCTGATCCCATGTATACTGTTGTTATAGTGATAACTTCATTTCATAACTTGGTTGGTCTTTGGGTGATGCAGTTCCCCGACTTCACTACTTACTCCCAATGTCCTCACTGTGATCTCGAGCCCCTGGGATTTGAATCCTTGGTCATTGGAAACAATTTGTCCGGATCAGTTCTGTCGATCCCTTCATAATTCGTGAAAGCTTCAGTTCATCGGCTAAAAATCACTTGTTGTTCAGTGAGGCCCAAGCTGAGGTACTGTATGTTGCGTCGTGTTGCCTGGTGCCAGGGTGGTTTATGCTGCGGCCTCGGGGACAGGGACAGCTCCTAATGCTCTTTCTCTGCTGCCCGTTAGGATTACATGCAGAACGTTCACGGCAAGGAAATTGACCTGCTGCGGACGACGGTGAAGGTCCCGGGTAAGAGGCCTCCCCGGGCGACAGCGGGTAATGCACCCAGCGCCAGTCCCAAGACCAACGGACTCACCAAGGACAGGAGTAACCTGCAGCTGGCTGGCAATCAGGGTAAGTGATGGTGCCTTGCGGCACACTCGGTGGGTGGGGTGTTCTTACACTCGCTGGCTGTGCCGAGCTTTGGATCAGTGCTGGTGTGAGATCGGTGCTCCTGTAAGGTCCGTGCCGGCCGGTGCTGATAGAAGTAGAAGATCTGCATTGGTTCATTGCCGGATGAGAAGCTGGGGGATTGTCCCTGTTTGAAGATCGGGTGGATGTCAGATCATTGAGCGAGGGATGTTGGTGATTGGGGGGTGGGGGGGCGGGCGGGCGAGGGAACTCTTTGGTGTTGTGTGAAGGGGGTTGTGGTGCGGGTGATATGTAATGACTGGTTCTCCAGCATATGTCATTCCTGGTATTTTCCTGTCTAACACAGTGAATGATGAGACTCTGTGGAATAGGAAACTGGGAGCAGCTCCTATTCCACTGTCGGCTGCCCGCTGTCAGGCTCCTGATGTAATGCTGTGGAGGGATCTTCCTGTTGTGATCCCCTGAGTCCTTGCTTTCAGACTGTTGGTGTAAGATTGTTCAGTGGTAGTCACTACAGTGAGGTATACCGTCACATGAGGCCACCGCTGGTTTCATCCCAATCAGGGACCCCTTGGATCAGCAGAGCCTGCCAGGGGAGGGGCGTTGGAGTCTTCACATGGGAGGCAGAGGGATTGTTGGTTATTGAGGCTTTCAGTCAACTGGACTTCATCAACAGCAAACCTCGGGCCTCGAGCCCTAACCCGCACACACCCGACCCAGGTATCACACAGTACTTGGGGCAAAGCTCCACATGAAAATCCCCTTCATTTTATGAACAAAATTGGGTTTTCTGTGGGGTTCCAGGTGTGCAAAGTCTCAACATAATGGCAGTGGTCAAAGGATCCTGTGCCAGTGGTCAGAGCGTCGTGTGTCAGGGTCAGAGCATCGTGTGTCAGGGTCAGAGCATCGTGTGTCAGGGTCAGAGCGTCGTGTGTCAGGGTCAGAGCGTCGTGTGTCAGGGTCAGAGCGTCGTGGGTCAGAGGGTCGTGTGTCAGAGGGTCATGGTCGTGTGTCAGAGGGTCGTGTGTCAGGGTCAGAGGGTCGTGTGTCAGGGTCAGAGCATCGTGTGTCAGAGGGTCGTGTGTCAGGGTCAGAGGGTCGTGTGTCAGAGGGTCGTGTGTCAGAGGGTCGTGTGTCAGAGGGTCGTGTGTCAGGGTCAGAGCATCGTGTGTCAGGGTCAGAGGGTCGTGTGTCAGAGGGTCGTGTGTCAGGGTCAGAGGGTCGTGTGTCAGGGTCAGAGGGTCGTGTGTCAGGGTCAGGGGGTCGTGTGTCAGGGTCAGAGGGTCGTGTGTCAGAGGGTCGTGTGTCAGGGTCAGAGCATCGTGTGTCAGAGGGTCGTGTGTCAGAGCATCGTGTGTCAGGGTCAGAGCATCGTGTGTCAGGGTCAGAGCGTCGTGTGTCAGGGTCAGAGCGTCGTGTGTCAGGGTCAGAGGGTCATGTGTCAGGGTCAGAGAATCCTGTGCCAGGGGTCAGAGCGTCGTGTGTCAGGGTCAGAGGTCGTGTGTCAGGGTCAGAGGGTCGTGCGTCAGGGTCAGAGGGTCGTGGGTCAGAGTTCAGAGGGTCGTGTGTCAGATTGTAAGCTCGATCGAGGAGGTTGATTATTTTAATTTCGGGTTTTTTTCTCTGGTGCTTTTACTTTATTTTCCAATCAGTAAAATGAAATGTATAAATTAGTTCCGGGGTCACTCGGTTGGAACAAAGTGCTTATTAATGTACAGTCGATTAATGTTTTCTCTGGAGCAAACCTGTGGTTTGAAATTCAGTCATGTGACATTTGCTACTTCCGATTCTGTGTCAGCTGGCCTTGGGTCAGTCGAGTTTTACTCTTTAAACAAATGGACTTGGCAATGAGATGGTCAGTAAATGATCCCTTGTTGGATGGCACTAGATGGGTCTTTCACCCGACTGAAGAAAATCAAGCTGGGTCTAGACTGGATTGTGGCACAGTGAGATGTATTAGGGGTGTGTGTCAGTGGGCAGTGACAGTGTATTAGGGGGGTGTGTGTATCAGTGGGCAGTGACAGTGTATTAGGGGTGTGTATGTCAATTGGCAGTGACACCGTGTATTAGGGTTGTTTGTGTCAATGGGCAGTGACAGTGTATTATGGGGGTGTGTGTGTGTCAATGGGCAGTGACACAGTGTATTAGGGGTGTGTGTGTGTGTCAGTGGGCAGTGACAGTGTATTAGGGGTGTGTGTGTCAGTGGGCAGTGACACAGTGTATTAGGGGTGTGTGTGTGTGGCAGTGACAGTGTATTAGGGGTGTGTGTGTCAGTGGGCAGTGACAGTGTATTAGGGGTGTGTGTGTCAGTGGGCAGTGACATAGTGTATTAGGGGGGGTGTCAGTGGGCAGTGACATAGTGTATTAGGGGGGGTGTCAGTGGGCAATGACGGTGTATTCGGGGGTGGTTGTGCGAATGGATACTAATACACTGCACATGGGTCGGTATAGACCAAACTCCAGTTCGGAGAATGCTGCCCTGCTGAGAATGGGGCGGTAACTCCGCTGGCCATGTTCCAGTCTCTGTCACTGTTGCATGGGTTTTTGCAGTGACTGGCAAGAGCAGGCAAGGTAATTATCGGCTTGTGCCGAATGTGTTTAGTGGAGCGAGCGTCCTGTATATTTCATGTCTCGGCAGCTCAGTCCTGGTCCCACCGGATGCTGCTGGAGTTACGGGGGGACAGATTCAGACACGAATTCCCAGAAAGGTTAATTAGGCTGGAGGAAGGGAAAGAGATGAGAATAGTGCACGGGAGACTCTGTTTTCAAATCAGACCTCACAAACAATTAACCTTTAGAACAAATATAGGTTGTGTAGGAGGGGAGTGGGTGATCCATTAGAGAGATGTGACTGGGAGGATTTTTGCTAATGGTTAATGCCTCATCTTTCAGGCATATTTAGATTCTTGGGTGGCAAGCAAATTAACCCTTTGTGTGCCCAGCCGATGGCCAGCATTAAAATAACACCAACTGAAATTCTAGATGTTGTGTGCGGCAGAGCTCTGGACTGGTTGCAATAGTGCGGGGGGAAGTTCGGGAGGCTGGTGTGGGAAGTGAAAAGGTTGAGTCTTGACGGAGCACGATCTTGGTTCAGGGCTACATGGGGATGACGGAGGGGAGATGGGCAAACCTCCTGTGGTGAAGGAAACACTCTTGGTGATGGAGTTGTTGTGAGGTTTGAAGCTCGGTGTTTACCAGGATACTGAAGTTGTGTCCATGACCTGTTCATACAGTCGGAGCAGCCTTGGAGGGGAATGGAGATGTTGGCAGGAGCTGCATAACTTGGAGTTCATTCTCCCTGTGTTCAGTTGGAGTATGTTCCAGTTTGTTCGCAACTTGATGTCAGAGAGGTAGTTTGACAGCACACAGGCTGCCGTGAAAGGAAGAAAAGAGGTGTTTATTCCTCATCCTATCACATTACAGAAACATCTCATCCAAAACACTGCTGCCTGTGTCCTAACTCGCACCAAGTCCCGCTCACCCATCACCCCAGTGCTCACTGACCCGTGTCCTAACTTGCACCAAGTCCCGCTCACCCATCACCCCCTGTGCTCTCTTACCTACATTGGCTCCCTGTCCGGCAATGACTCGATTTTTACATTTTCATCCTTGTTTTCAAATCACTCCATGGTCTCGCCCCCTCCCTATCTCCTGTAATCTCCTCCAATCTCCTCCAGCCCCTAACCCTGCGAGATGTTTGCGATCTTCCAATTCTGGCCTCTCCCGTCATCCTTGATTTCCATCGCTCCACTATTGGTGGCCGTGTCTTCAGCAGCCGAGGCCCCAAGCTCTGGAACTCCTTCCCCAAACCTCTCCGCCTCTCTACCTCTCTCTCCTTATTTAAGACACTCCTTAAAACCTACCTCTCGTGTCCTGATTTCTCCTTATGTGGCTCGGTGTCAAATTTAGTCTGATGATGCTTCTGTGAAGCACCCTGGGACGTTTTACTACATTAAAGGCACTATATAAATTTAAGTTGTTGTGTTACGATACAGATCAGACACAATCTGCTTGAATGGCAGAACATGCTCGAGTAAACATAGAAACATAGAAAATAGGTGCGGGAGTAGGCCATTCAGCCCTTTGAGCCTGCACCACCATCAATAAGATCATGGCTGATCATTCCCTCAGTACCCCTTTCCTGCTTTCTCTCCATACCCCTCGATCCTTTAGCCGTAAGGGCCACATCTAACTCCCTCTTGAATATATCCAATGAATTGGCCTCAACAACTCTCTGCGGCAGGGAATTCCACAGGTTAACAACTCTCCGAGTGAAGAAGTTTCTCCTCATCTCAGCCCTAAATGGCCTACCCCTTATCCTTAGACTGTGTCCCATGGTTCTGGACTTCCCCAACATTGGGAACATTCTTCTCGCATCTAACTTGTCCAGTCCCGTCAGAATCTTATAAGTTTCTATGAGATCCCCTCTCATCCTTCTAAACTCCAGTGAGTAAAGGCCCAGTTGATCCAGTCTTTCTTGATATGTCAGTCCAGCCATCCCGGGAATCAGTCTGGTGAACCTTCACGGCACTCCCTCAATAGCAAGAATGTCCTTCCTCAATGTAGGAGACCAAAACTGTACACAATACTCCAGGTGTGGCCTCACCAAGGCCCTGTACAACTGTAGTAACACCTCCCTGCCTCTGTACTCAAATCCCCTCGCTATGAAGGCCAACATGCCATTTGCCTTCTTAACCGCCTGCTGTACCTGCATGCCAACCTTCAATGACTGATGTACCATGACACCCAGGTCTCGTTGCACCTCCCCTTTTCCTAATCTGTCACCATTCAGATAATAGTCTGTCTCTCTGTTTTTACCACCAAAGTGGATAATCTCACATTTATCCACATTATACTTCATCTGCCATGCATTTGCCCACTCACCTAATCTATCCAAGTCACTCTGCAGCCTCATAGCATCCTCCTCGCAGCTCACACTGCCACCCAACTTAGTGTCATCCGCAAATTTGGAGATACTACATTTAATCCCCTCGTCTAAATCATTAATGTACAGTGTAAACAGCTGGGGCCCCAGCACAGAACCTTGCGGTACCCCACTAGTCACTGCCTGCCATTCTGAAAAGTCCCCATTTATTCCTACTCTTTGCTTCCTGTCCGTTAACCAATCCTCAATCCATGATAGTACAGGTGCAACGTCGAGAATATGGAATCCGGACTCCGGGATGATCGGTGACAGGGTTGTCCGAAACCTGTAAAATGTTGGGGAATCCAGACCCGACGACCCTGTCGACCTCGCTGCTGCTGCCGTTACCTCGGGGCCTCCTTTGCAGTGCTCCGCCCGACGACATCCCCAGCAATCCGGCCCGCCCGACAACCTCCTCGGCAGGACCCCACCCAATTACAGCATCCTCGGCGGGGCCGGACCGCTCGAACAGCTCCTCGGCGGGAATTCCCCTCCAGACGTTCCAAAATCCGGAAATACCCGAACCTGGGCTCAGGTGTTTCCGGATTCGTGACGTCAGAAACAAATCGAAGTCCGGAAAAGCCCGAAATCTGGAACTGCCTCGGTCCTGAGGGTTCCAGATTTTAGGCGCTGCACCTGAACGATCATGGATTGAGGATTGGTTAACGGACAGAAAACAGAGAGTAGGAATAAACGGGTCATTTCCAGGTTGGCAGGCTGTAACTAGTGGGGTACCACAAGGATCAGTGCTGGGGCCCCAGCTATTCACAATCTATATCAATGATTTGGATGAGGGGACTGAGTGTAATATATCCAAGTTTACTGATGATACAAAGCTCGGTGGGAATGTAAGTTGTGAGGAGGATGCAAAGAGGCTTCAAGGGGATATAGACAGGCTCAGTGAGTGGGCAAGAACATGGCAAATGGAATATAATGTGGAGAAATGTGAAGTTATCCACTTTGGTAGGAAAAATAGAAAAACAGAGTATTTTTAAATGGTGAGAGATTGGGAAATGTTGCTGTTCAGAGGGACCTGGGTTCCTTGTACACCAATCACTGAAAGTTAACCTGCAGGTACAGCAAGTGATTAAAGCAAATGGGATGTTGGTCTTTATTACAGGAAGGTTTGTGTATAAGAGTAAAGGTGTCTTACTGCAATTATATAGGGCCCTGGTGAGACCACACCTGGAGTATTGTGTACAGTTCTGGTCTCCTTACCTAAGGAAGGATATACTTGCCATAGAGGGAGTGCAACGAAGGTTCAGCAGACTGATTCCTGGGATGGGGGGATTGTCCTATGAGGAGAGATTGAGCAGACTAGGCCTATATTCTCTAGAGTTGACAGAGCTTGACAGGGTAGATGCAGGGAGGGTGTTTCCCCCGGGCTGGGGAGTCTAGAACCAGGGGTCACAGTCTCAGGATAAGGGGTCGGCCATTTAGGACTGAGATGAGGAGGAATTTCTTCACTCAGAGGGTGGTGAATCTTTGGAATTTTCGGCTGTGGAGGCTCAGTCGTTGAGTATATTGAATGGCGGAGCAGGCTCGAGGGGCCGAATGGCCTACTCCTGCTCCTATTTCTTGTGTTCTATATATGCAGCACTTCTGAACCACGTTTGTGAATAAAATCCAGGGTGAAAAGTGAGGAGCTGGGACTCTGCTCCGTATCTCCAGCCACCTGACTGGGGTTTGTTTGTTACTGTTGGGAATCTGTTGCAATGCGAACATTAGAGAGTGTGATGGCAATTCAGTCAATGGTACAATGGGTCAATAATCACTGAAAACCCAGGGTCAGAGGTTAAATCTGTGCCATTGACTTTATATCATGTTGACTGTACAGATTAACATCTCTTTTGATGTGAAAATTTCCGCTGACATTCAGTGTGACAGGCAGTGGTTGGTACAGATAAGATGTCTGTGTGGACAATAGGTGCAGGAGCTGGCAGGCAGTCACATTACAGAGCTGACAGGATAAGGTATGATGGTTCTGTGCTATTTATATTTGAGAGCTGCCTCCCGTGGAAACCGTCCCAAAACTCCGTCAATTCCATTTGGAGTCCAGGCTGCCTCATTTGCGCCAGAGTGATATCAGTGGAGATGCAATGCAGTCACTCGCAGCACAGCTCCCATTCAACCGTCAAAAACACGTGAACTGGTCATTCTTCTCGTTGTTGGTGGGATCTTGCTGCGTGTAAAGTGGCTGCCCTGTTTGACTGCAGTGATCTTTGAGCAATTCACGGTTTTTGAAGTGCATTGGGG
Source organism: Pristiophorus japonicus (assembly GCF_044704955.1). Classification (NCBI taxonomy): domain Eukaryota; kingdom Metazoa; phylum Chordata; class Chondrichthyes; family Pristiophoridae; genus Pristiophorus; species Pristiophorus japonicus. Next base: position 544,925,551 of record NC_091977.1, read on the forward strand.
AGTTTCCAAGTGATGGGATAAGATGCCATACACACTCTATCTTTAAGGCCAGTACCCGGCCCAGTCCCCAGTCATGTTCACAAGATCGGTACAGGTGAGAGAGGCCATTTGGCCCATCTTAATTCCTCCATCCAAAACAGCCAGAATAGCACCCCCTCCGTTGGTGTTGCGCACGTGATTCCTGGAATCTTTCCGTCTTCACTCTGTCCATTCCAAGCCTCGATTATTCTCCGTGTGAAGGACCTGCTGCTATCAGCCCGACAATGACCTTTCACGAGTTTGAACCTGTGACCCATTGCCCTGCTCCCACTGATTAATTTAAAATACTGTTCCGGACTAACCTTTGCTGTACCATTTACTATCTCGTGCCCTCTCTAAGATCACCTCTCAGATGCCTCCTTTCCAGGTTGAATAGTCCATTCTCCCTCCATAACTCAGACCCTAACCCTGGGGTCAGTCTCATGGCTCTTCTCTGTCCAGCGCTTGAATGGCTCCCTCGTGTCTCAGTGACCAGAACTGGACCCAGTGCTCAAGGTGGGTCTGACCAGAACTGGACACAGGGCTCAAGGTGGGTCTGAGCAGAACTGGACACAGTGCTCAAGGTGGGTCTGACCAGAACTGGACACAGTGCCCAAGGTGGGTCTGACCAGAACTGGACACAGTGCTCAAGGTGGGTCTGACCAGAACTGGACACAGTGCCCAAGGTAGGTCTGACCAGAACTGGACACAGTGCTCAAGGTGGGACTGACCAGAACTGGACACAGTGCTCAAGGTGGGTCTGACCAGAACTGGACACAGTGCCCAAGGTGGGTCTGACCAGAACTGGACACAGTGCTCAAGGTGGGACTGACCAGAACTGGACACAGTGCCCAAGGTGGGTCTGACCAGAACTGGACACAGTGCTCAAGGTGGGACTGAGCAGAACTGGACACAGGGCTCAAGGTGGGTCTGACCAGAACTGGTCACAGTGCTCAAGGTGGGTCTGACCAGAACTGGACCCAGTGCTCAAGGTGGGTCTGACCAGAACTGGACACAGTGCTCAAGGTGGGACTGACCAGAACTGGACCCAGTGCTCAAGGTGGGACTGACCAGAACTGGACCCAGTGCTCAAGGTGGGACTGACCAGAACTGGACACAGTGCTCAAGGTGGGACTGACCAGAACTGGACACAGTGCTCAAGGTGGGACTGACCAGAACTGGACACAGTGCTCAAGGTGGGTCTGACCAGAACTGGACACAGTGCTCAAGGTGGGACTGACCAGAACTGGACCCAGTGCTCAAGGTGGGACTGACCAGAACTGGACCCAGTGCTCAAGGTGGGACTGACCAGAACTGGACACAGTGCTCAAGGTGGGACTGACCAGAACTGGACACAGTGCTCAAGGTGGGACTGACCAGAACTGGACACAGTGCTCAAGGTGGGTCTGACCAGAACTGGACACAGTGCTCAAGGTGGGACTGACCAGAACTGGACCCAGTGCTCAAGGTGGGACTGACCAGAACTGGACCCAGTGCTCAAGGTGGGACTGACCAGAACTGGACACAGTGCTCAAGGTGGGACTGACCAGAACTGGACACAGTGCTCAAGGTGGGACTGACCAGAACTGGACACAGTGCTCAAGGTGGGTCTGACCAGAACTGGACACAGTGCTCAAGGTGGGTCTGACCAGAACTGGACACAGTGCCCAAGGTGGGTCTGACCAGAACTGGACACAGTGCTCAAGGTGGGACTGACCAGAACTGGACACAGTGCCCAAGGTGGGTCTGACCAGAACTGGACACAGTGCTCAAGGTGGGACTGAGCAGAACTGGACACAGGGCTCAAGGTGGGTCTGACCAGAACTGGACACAGTGCTCAAGGTGGGTCTGACCAGAACTGGACCCAGTGCTCAAGGTGGGTCTGACCAGAACTGGACACAGTGCTCAAGGTGGGACTGACCAGAACTGGACCCAGTGCTCAAGGTGGGACTGACCAGAACTGGACCCAGTGCTCAAGGTGGGACTGACCAGAACTGGACACAGTGCTCAAGGTGGGACTGACCAGAACTGGACACAGTGCTCAAGGTGGGACTGACCAGAACTGGACACAGTGCTCAAGGTGGGTCTGACCAGAACTGGACACAGTGCTCAAGGTGGGTCTGACCAGAACTGGACCCAGTGCTCAAGGTGGGTCTGAGCAGAACTGGACACAGTGCTCAAGGTGGGACTGACCAGAACTGGACACAGTGCTCAAGGTGGGTCTGAGCAGAACTGGACCCAGTGCTCAAGGTGGGTCTGAGCAGAACTGGACACAGTGCTCAAGGTGGGACTGACCAGAACTGGACACAGTGCTCAAGGTGGGTCTGACCAGAACTGGACACAGGGCTCAAGGTGGGTCTGACCAGAACTGGACCCAGTGCTCAAGGTGGGTCTGAGCAGAACTGGACACAGGGCTCAAGGTGGGACTGACCAGAACTGGACACAGTGCTCAAGGTGGGACTGACCAGAACTGGACACAGTGCTCAAGGTGGGTCTGACCAGAACTGGACACAGTGCCCAAGATGGGTCTGAGCAGAACTGGACCCAGTGCTCAAGGTGGGTCTGACCAGAACTGGACACAGTGCTCAAGGTGGGACTGACCAGAACTGGACACAGGGCTCAAGGTGGGTCTGACCAGAACTGGACCCAGTGCTCAAGGTGGGTCTGAGCAGAACTGGACACAGTGCCCAAGGTGGGTCTGAGCAGAACTGGAGGGGGATGACTCATCAGGGGAGGGCAGCAGCAGCCAAGTTCATGGCACCGTGGCTGGCTCTGCTGCACAGGAGGGCAGGAAAAAGAGTGGTAGAGCGATAGTGATTGGGGATTCAATTGTAAGGGGAATAGATAGACGTTTCTGCAGCCGCAACCGAGACTCCAGGATGGTATGTTGCCTCCCTGGTGCAAGGGTCAAGGATGTCTCCGAGCGAGTGCAGGGCATTCTGAAAAGGGAGGGTGAATAGCCAGTTGTCGTGGTGCACATTGGTACCAACGATATAGGTTAAAAAAAGGGATGAGGTCCTACGAGACGAATTTAAGGAGCTCGGAGCTAAATTAAAACGTAAGACCTCAAAAGTAGTAATCTCAGGATTGCTACCAGTACCACGTGCTAGTCAGAGTAGGAATCGCAGGATAGCTCAGATGAATACGTGGCTTGAGCAGTGGTGCAGCAGGGAGGGATTTAAATTCCTGGGGCATTGGAACCGGTTCTGGGGGAGGTGGGACCAGTACAAACCGGACGGTCTGCACCTGGGCAGGACCGGAACCGATGTCCGAGGGGGAGTGTTTGCCAGTGCTGTTGGGGAGGAGATAAACTAATATGGCAGGGGGATGGGAACCAATGCAGGGAGACAGAGGGAAACAAAAAGGAGACAAAAGCAAAAGACAGAAAGGAGATGAGTAAAAGTGGAGGGCAGAGAAACCCAAGGCAAAAAAACAAAAAGGGCCACTGAATATAAAGGGGCTGTAGGAGGGGTCAAAACTAAAAATCATGGTTTTAAAAACTAATATTAAAACACTACCTAAACGCACGCAGCATTCGAAATAAAGTAAATGAGTTGACAGCACAAATCATTACAAATGAGTATGATTTGGTGGCCATCACAGAAACGTGGTTGCAGGGTGGCCAAGACTGGGAATTAAACATACAGGGGTATCTGACGATTCGGAAAGATAGACAATAAGGGAAAGGAGGTGGGGTAGCTCTGTTAATAAAGGATGATATCAGGGCAGTTGTGAGAGACGATATTGGCTCTCATGAACAAAATGTTGAATCATTGTGAGTGAAGATTAGAGATAGTAAGGGGAAAAAGTCACTGGTGGGCGTAGTTTATAGGCCCCCAAATAATAACTTCACGGTGGGGCGGACAATAATCAAGGGAATAATGGAGGCATGTGAAAAAGGAACGGCAGTAGTCATGGGGGATTTTAACCTACATATCGATTGGTCAAATCAAATCGCACGGGGTAGCCTGGAGGAGGAATTCATAGAATGCATACGGGATTGTTTCTTAGAACAGTATGTTACAGAACCTACAAGGGAGCAAGCTATCTTAGATCTGGTCCTGTGTAATGAGACAGGAATAATAAACGATCTCCTCGTAAAAGATCCTCTCGGAATGAGTGATCACAGTATGGTTGAATTTGTAATACAGATTGAGGGTGAGGAAGTAGTGTTTCAAACGAGCGTACTATGCTTAAACAAAGGGAACTACAGTGGGATGAGGGCAGAGTTGGCTAAAGTAGACTGGAAACACAGACTAAACGGTGGCACAATTGAGGAACAGTGGAGGACTTTTAAGGAGCTCTTTCATAGTGCTCAACAAAAATATATTCCAATGAAAAAGAAGGGCGGTAAGAAAAGAGATAACCAGCCGTGGATAACCAGGGAAATTAAGGAGAGTATCAAATTAAAAAGCAATGCGTATAAGGTGACCAGAACTGGACCCAGTGCTCAAGGTGGGTCTGACCAGAACTGGACACAGTGCTCAAGGTGGGACTGACCAGAACTGGACACAGTGCTCAAGGTGAGTCTGACCAGAACTGGACACAGTGCTCAAGGTGGGTCTGACCAGAACTGGACACAGTGCTCAAGGTGGGTCTGACCAGAACTGGACACAGTGCTCAAGGTGGGTCTGACCAGAACTGGACACAGTGCTCAAGGTGGGTCTGACCAGATCCCAGTACATAGAAACATGGAAACATAGAAAATAGGTGCAGGAGTAGGCCATTCGGGCGTTCGAGCCTGCACCACCATTCAATGTGATCACGGCTGATCATTCACTTCAGTCCCCATTCCTGCTTTCTCTCCATATCCCTTGATCACGACCTGCTCTGACTTGTACTCTCCTGCTTTGGCTCGGTCTAGTCCATTCCCTTCTTGGTTTGTTGATTGCTGTTGTTGTGGACATTGGTTGGATGTCTTGAACAGGAGTCTCAGGCTCCCACGTCTCTTTCAGCTTCTTTCTGTTGTTCCTTTGAAGAAGTGTCCATTCGCCCTCAGAGGGCTTTGTTGTGTTTGAGTGCCGGGTCTGTGTGTTCACTGCCCTGAGAGTGGTCAGGAGTAGACCTGCTGCAAGTGGGGTATACTCACTGACATAGGCATATATCGCCGTTCCTTCATCGTCGCTGGGTCACAATCCTGGAACTCCCTCCCTAACAGCACTGTGGGAGCACCTTCACCACACGGACTGCAGCGGTTCAAGAAGGCGGCTCACCACCACCTTCTCAAGGGGCAGTTACTGTGGCCTTGCCAATGACACCCACATCCAAAATAAAATAAAGTTTTGAGGAGAAAATTCCATGGGAATTCAAGGTGGGACTTTTCCCGGATCCCAGGAGCAGCCGCTGGAGGCAGCAGTGAATGCAGGCATCTTGTTACATTCCTCTCAGAGGCCAGTGGGGTCCAGAAACGTCTTTCCATCAAATGTGGTGCCAAGTTTCCCCAGTGCCTCCGGGCGGAAATGCACTGCGTGGCATGGGAGTGAGCAAAGCAGACCATCAGGGCACCACAGTCGGCTTCAGCAGCTCTCGATTCGGGACTAGAAATTGACCAGGGCTTCTCTGCTGATCCACTGACGAGGGACACCCTGCTAGAAAGTGTGTGTGTGTGCACGTGTGTCTGTCTGTGTGCACGGCTGGAGTGCCTGAACGCGTGTGTGTGTGTGGACTTTGGCTGAGGAAAGAATTGGCCCTGACTGTGATGCCCACTGTGGTCAAGTATCCAGCCGACACGCGCTGCCTCGACTCACTAACGAGGATCAGAGCCATGGGGCCGTCACCCTGCAAGGCTCAGGATAGGAGAGAAAATTGGCAAAGGTAGAATTTGCAGCCGACTCATGGTTAGCTCGGTGTTAATGCAGCGCAAACACCGTGTGCAATGTGACCTGTACAGTCACACAGCATGAGGCACGGTTGCTGTTTGCTGCAGCCCAGCCCAGCTCGGCTCAGCCCTGCCCACCCAGTCCGGCCCAGCCAAGCCCGGCCTGACCTGGCCCTGCCCAGCCCAGTCCTACCCTGCCCGCCCAGCCCAGCCCAGCACTGGCCCGTTGCTCTTAGTCTCAGTCAGCCAGACTGACAGGATCCTGCTGTAGGAATTGGCCGCTCCGCAGATGTTGGTTAAGATCAGCAGGGTGATTGAGGCAAGTGAAGCAGATGACCTGTGCAGATCAGTATTACACAGAGCAAAGATTCTTCACCAGAGGCTCCCGATGTGTTTAAGCAAGTTATGACTTGGTGTGGTAGAAAGACCGCGAATTACATGGAAAAGGAGCAGTTGAAGGCATTAGTGGTAACGCCTCATTATCCCACGATGTGTATAATGGTGTTAACACAACGTGAGGTCTGAGGAGTGCTGTGCCTCATGAATTCCTGACAGAATCCTCCGGCCGCCTGATGTCAATTTGGGAGAAAACTCCTCAACTAACGGCAGCCTCAATGACCAATACCGGGGTGTGGAGGTGGCAGGTATTGACGGGAAGGCCGGACGTTGGGTCAGAGAGGGGCTTTGTCCTCATTTGTACTCGAGAAGCTGAACCGCAGAATACTAAACGTCACGGAGCAGAGTGTGTGTTCGGTGGGGAGGCAGGAAGAGAAATGAATCCTTCGCCTGAGACAGACCCTTGGAGCTTCTAAACTCTGGCTGGATCCAAAGCTGGGACCAGGTCGGGCAGCGAGGCGCAGGGCTCTGTCTGTCCTTTGCTGCTGTTGAAAATTCATTGAAAAACTTCCATATTGCCAGAGACAGAAACAAACCAGGCGACCAATTTTAAAAATCCCTTTAGTATCCTTGATTACACTTAAGTAATCTTCAGACAGCCTGCTCAAAAGACCGGGCCGTCCGGGGGGGGGGGCAAACGCGGGCCGTTCTGGGGGGCCAAACGCGGGCTGTCCGGGGGTCAAATGCGGGCCGTCCTGGGGGACCAAACGCGGGCCGCCCTGGGGGACCAAATGCGGGCCGTCCGGGGGGGGCCAAACGCGAGCCGTCCTGGGGGGCCAAATGCGGGCCGTCTGGGGGGACCAAACGCGAGCCGTCTGGGGGGGCCAAACGTGGGCCGTCTGGGGGTCAAACGTGGGCCGTCCGGAGGGCCAAACACGGGCTGTGGGGGCCCAAACGCGGGCCGTCCGGGGGCCAAACGCAGGCCGTCCGGGGGGCCAAACGCGGGCCGTCCGGGGGGCCAAACGCGAGCCGTGGGGCCCCAAATGCGGGCCGTCCGGGGGTCGAACGCGGGCCGTCCGGGGGGCCAAACGTGTGCCGTCGGGATTGTGATGTCTACTCGTGTCACTGAACAGAGTTTCCGGTAAGAGTCTTACTGAGCTGGAGCAAAAGCAATTTCTACATGTTCTGTAATTCCGGTTTGAGTCAGAGGAACATTAGGAACAGGACGAGTCCATTCAAAGTTAACAAGTCACCCCTCTGGATGGGATGCATCCTTGGATGCTGAGGCCACGATCTTCCTTGGATATGGGAGTAGTGCCAGAGGACTGTTACTCCCTTGTTCAAAAAAAGGTGAGCGGGTTAAACCCAACAACCACCAGTTAGTCAGTCTGCCATCAGCGGTGGGGGAACTTTAATCCAGGATAAAATTAATTGGCACTTGGAAAAGTATGGGCTAATAAATTAAAACCAGTGCAAATTTGTTCAAGGGCAAATAATGTTTGACTAACTTGCTTTAATTCTTTGATGAAGTAACAGAGAGGGTTAATAAGGGCAGTGTGGTTGATGTGTTTCTGGACTTTCTAAAGGATAAAGTGCCACATAACAGACTTGTTAGCAAAATTGAACACATGGGATTAAAGGGACAGTGGCTGTGAGGATAAGAAATGACTTTAAGAGCAGAGAGCAGTGGTGAAGGGTTGCTTGTCAGACTGGAGGAAGGCAGACAGTGGTATCTCCAGGAGTTGGCATTAGGACCACTGCTCTTTTTGATAGATGTTAATGGTCTGTATTTGGGTATACAGGGCACAGTTTCAAAGTTTGCAGATGACACAAAACATGGAAACGTAGTAAACAATGATGAGGATAATAACAGACTGTAGAAGGACAGAGACAGGGCAGATGACACTTAATGCAAAGAAGTATGAAGTGCTTCATTTTGGTCGGGAGAATGAGGAGAGGCAATATACACTAAATGGTACAGTTTTAGCGAGGGTGCAGGGACAGAGGGACCCGGTGGGTGTACACACGCACATCTTTGAAGGTGGCAGCACAGGTTGATGAGGCTCTTAAAAAAGCATACGGGATCCATGGGCTGTACAAAAGCAAGGAAGTTATGCCAAACCTTTATAAAACACTGGTCCGGCCCCAGCTGGAGTATTGTGTTCCATTCTGGGCACCACACTTTTGGAAGGATGCCAAGTTCTTGAAGTTAGTGCAGAAAAGATTCACTACAATGGTTCCAGGGATGAAAGAGTTTGGTGGAGAAGCTGGGGTTGTTCTCCTTCGAGCAGAGGAGGTTAAGAGTAAATTTGATAGAGGTGTTCAAAATCACGCCCGGTTTTGATCGAGTAAATAAGGAGAAACAGTTTCCAGTGGCCGGAGGGTCGGTCACCAGAGGAAACAGATTTAAGATGATGGGCAAAAGAACAAGAGGTGACATGAGGAACATTAGTTACACAGCGCGTTCTTATGATCTGGAATGCGCTGCCTGCAGGGCAGTGAACATAAGATCATAAGAAAATAAGAATTTGGAGCAGGAGTCGGCCATTTGGCCCCTTGAGCCTGCTCCGTTATTCAATAAGATCACGGCTGATCTGAACTTGGGCTCAGCTCCATTTCCCTGCCCGCTCCCCATAACCCCTTATCCCCTTATCGCTCTCAAATCTGTCTTTCTTCGCCTTAAATATATTCAATGACCCAGCCTCCACAGCTCTCTGGGGCAGAGAATTCCACAGATTTACAATCCTCTGAGAGAAGAAATTCCTCCTCATCTCAGTTTTAAATGGGCGAACCCCTATTCTTAAGGTATGCCCCCTAGTTCTGGATTCCCCCACATGTGGAAACATCCTCTCTGCATCTACCCTGTCAAGCCCCCTCATTATCTTATATGTTTCAATAAGATCACTTCTCTTTCTTTTAAACTCCAATGAGTAGAGGCCCAACATACTCAACCTTTCTTCATAAGTCAACCCCCTTATCTCAGGAATCAACCAAGTGAACCTTCTCTGAACAGCCTCCAATGCAAGTATATCCTTCCTTAAATACAGAGACCAAAACTGTACGCAGTACTCCAGGTGTGGCCTCACCAATACCCTGTACAGTTGGAACAACTTCCCTGCTTTTATACTCCATCCCCCCTTGCAATAAAGGCCAACATTCCATTGGCCTTCCTGATCACTTGCTGTACCTGCATACTAACTTTTTGTGTTTCATGCACAAGGACCCCCAGGTCCCTCTGTACTGCAGCACTTTGTAGTTTCTCTCCATTTAAATAATCATTTGCTTTTTTATTTTTCCTGCCAAAGTGGATAACCTCACATTTTCCCACATTATACTCCATCTGCCAAATTCTCGCCCACTCACTTAGCCTGTCTATATCCCTTTGCAGATTCTTTGTGTCCTCCTTACAACTTGCTTTCACATCTATCTTTGTATCATCAGCAAACTTGGTTACATTACACTCGGTCCCTTCATCCAAGTCATTAATACAGATTGTAAATAGTTGAGGACCCAGCACTGATCCCTGCGGCACCCCACTAGTCACTGTTTGCCAACCGGAAAATGATCCATTTATCCCGGCTTTCTGTTCTGTTAGTTAGCCAATCCTCTATCCATGCTAATATATTACCCCCAACCCCGTGAGCTCTCGTCTTAAGAACATAAGAAATAGGAGCAGGAGTAGGCCATTCGGCCCATCGAGCCTGCTCCGCCATTTAATATGATCGTGACTGATCTGATCATGGACTCAGCTCCACTTCCCTGCCCGCTCCCCATAACTCTTTACTCCCTTATCTCTCAAAATCTGTCTGCATCCGCCTTAAATATATTCAATGACCCAGCCTCCACAGCTCTCTGGGGCAGAGAATTCCACAGACTTACTAGCTTCTGAGAGAAGAAATTTCTCCTCATCTCAGTTTTAAATGGGCGGCCCCTTATTCTAAGACTATGTCCCCTAGTTTTAGTTTCTCCTATGAGTGGAAATATCCTCTCTGCATCCATCTTGTCGAGCCCCCTCATTATCTTAGCAGTTTCAATAAGTTCACTTCTCATTCTTCTGAACCCCAATGTACATAGGCCCAACCGACTCAACCTGTCCTCATAAGTCATCTCCGGAATCAACCTAGTGAACCTTCTCTGAACAGCCTCCAATGCAAGTATATCCTTCCTTAAATACGGAAACCAAAACTGTACGCAGTACTCCAGGTGTGGCCTCACCAATACCCTGTACAGTTAGAGCAGGACTTCTCTGCTTTTATACTCCATCCCCCTTGCAATAAAGGCCAACATTCCATTGGCCTTCCTGATCACTTGCTGTACCTGCAAACTAACTTTTTGTGTTTCATGCACAAGGACCCCCAGATCTCTCTGTACTGCAGCACTTTGCAATTTTTCTCAATTTAAATTATAATTTGCTTTTCTTTTATTCCTGCCAAAGTGGATAACCTTACACTTTCCCACATTATACTCCATCTGCCAAATGTTTTCCCACTCACTTAGCCTGTCTTCTATCCCTTTGCAGATTTTTTGTGTCCTCCTCACAATTAGCTTTCCCACGCATCTTTGTATCATCAGCAAACTTGTCTACATTACACATCTTGTGCAGTAACCTTTTATGTGGCACCTTATCGAATGTCTTTTGAAAATCCAAATACACCACATCCACTGGTTCCCCCTTATCCACCCTGCTCGTTACATCCTCAAAGAATTCCAGCAAATTTGTCAAACATGATTTCCCGTTGAGAAAACCATGCTTACTCCGCTTGACTGTATTATGCTTTTCCAAATGTCCTGCTACTGCTTCCTTAATAATGGGTTCCAGCAATTTTCCAACGACACGTGCTAATCAGAGTAGAGGGAGCAGGATAGTTAGAATAAATACGTGGCTTGAGCAGTGGTGTAAGAGGGAGGGATTCAAATTCCTGGGACATTGGAACCAGTTCTGGGGGAAGTGGGACCTGTACAAAATGGACGGTCTGCACCTAATTCTAAAAGGACAAAGGGTGTTAAAAAAACAAGCCTGAAGGCTTTGTGTCTTAATGCAAGGAGTATCCGTAATAAGGTGGATGAATTAACTGTGCAAATAGATGTTAACAAATATGATGTGATTGGGATTACGGAGACGTGGCTCCAGGATGATCAGGGCTGGGAACTCAACATCCAGGGGTATTCAACATTTAGGAAGGATAGAATAAAAGGAAAAGGAGGTGGGGTAGCATTGCTGGTTAAAGAGGAGATTAATGCAATAGTTAGGAAGGACATTAGATTGGATGAAGTGGAATCTATATGGGTAGAACTGCAGAACACCAAAGGGCAAAAAACGTTAGTGGGAGTTGTGTACAGACCTCCAAACAGTCGTAGTGATGTTGGGGAGGGCATCAAACAAGAAATTAGGGGTGCTTGCAATAAAGGTGCAGCAGTTATCTTGGGTGACTTTAATATGCATATAGATTGGGCTAACCAAACTGGAAACAATACGGTGGAGGAGGATTTCCTGGAGTGCATAAGGGATGGTTTTCTAACCAATATGTCGAGGAACCAACTAGGGGGGAGGCCATCTTAGACTGGGTGTTGTGTAATGAGAAAGGATTAATTAACAATGTCGTTGTGCGAGGCCCCTTGGGGAAGAGTGACCATAATATGGTGGAATTCTACATTAGGATGGAGAATGAAACAGTTAATTCAGAGACCATGGTCCAGAACTTAAAGAAGGGTAACTTTGAAGGTATGAGGCGTGAATTGGCTAGGATAGATAGGCGAATGATACTTAAGGGGTTGACAGTGGATGGGCAATGGCAGACATTTAGAGACCGCATGGATGAACTACAATAATTGAACATCCCTGTCTGGCGTAAAAATAAAAAAGGGAAGGTGGCTCAACCATGGCTATCAAGGGAAATCATGGATAGTATTAAAGCCAAGGAAGTGGCATACAAATTGGCCAGAAATAGCAGTGAACCCGGGGACTGGGAGAAATTTAGAACTCAGCAGAGGAGGACAAAGGGTTTGATTAGCGCAGGGATAATAGAGTACGAGAGGAAGCTTGCAGGGAACATTAAGACGGACTGCAAAAGTTTCTATGTAAAGAGAAAAAGGTTAGTAAAGACAAACGTAGGTCCCCTGCAGTCAGAATCAGGGGAAGTCATAACGGGGAACAAAGAAATGGCAGACCAATTGAACAAGTACTTTGGTTCGGTATTCACTAAGGAGGACACAAACAACCTTCCGGATATAAAAGGGGTCAGAGGGTCTAGTAAGAAGGAGGAACTGAGGGAAATCCTTATTAGTCGAGAAATTATGTTGGGGAAATTGATGGGATTGAAGGCCGATAAATCTCCAGGGCTTGATGGACTGCATCCCAGAGTACTTAAGGAGGTGGCCTTGGAAATAGCGGATGCATTGACAGTCATTTTCCAACATTCCATAGACTCTGGATCAGTTCCTATGGAGTGGAGGGTAGCCAATGTAACCCCACTTTTTAAAAAAGGAGGGAGAGAGAAAACAGGGAATTATAGACCGACATCGGTCATGGGTAAAATGATGGAATCAATTATTAAGGATGTCATAGCAGCGCATTTGGAAAGAGGTGACATGATAGGTCCAAGTCAGCATGGATTTGTGAAAGGGAAATCATGCTTGACAAATCTTCTGGAATTTTTTGAGGATGTTTCCAGTAGAGTGGACAAGGGAGAACCAGTTGATGTGGTATATTTGGACTTTCAGAAGGCTTTCGACAAGGTCCCACAGAAGAGATTAATGTGCAAAGTTAAAGCACATGGGATTGGGGGTAGTGTGCTGACGTGGATTGAGAACTGGTTGTCAGACAGGAAGCAAAGAGTAGGAGTAAATAGGTACTTTTCAGAATGGCAGGCAGTGACTAGTGGGGTACCGCAAGGTTCTGTGCTGGGGCCCCAGCTGTTGACACTAAGTTGGGCTGCGAGGAGAATGCTATGAGGCTGCAGAGTGACTTGGATAGGTTAGGTGAGTGGGCAAATGCATGGCAGATGAAGTATAATGTGGATAAATGTGAGGTTATCCACTTTGGTGGTAAAAACAGAGAGACAGACTATTATCTGAATGGTGACAGATTAGGAAAAGGGGAGGTGCAACGAGACCTGGGTGTCATGGTACATCAGTCATTGAAGGTTGGCATGCAGGTACAGCAGGCGGTTAAGAAAGCAAATGACATGTTGGCCTTCATAGCGAGGGGATTTGAGTACAGGGGCAGGGAGGTGTTGCTACAGTTGTACAGGGCCTTGGTGAGGCCACACCTGGAGTATTGTGTACAATTTAGGTCTCCTAACCTGAGGAAGGACATTCTTGCTATTGAGGGAGTGCAGCGAAGGTTCACCAGACTGATTCCCGGGATGGCGGGACTGACCTATCAAGAAAGACTGGATCAACTGGGCTTGTATTCACTGGAGTTCAGAAGAATGAGAGGGGACCTCATAGAAACCTTTAAAATTCTGATGGGTTTAGACAGGTTAGATGCAGGAAGAATGTTCCCAATGTTGGGGAAGTCCAGAACCAGGGGTCACAGTCTAAGGATAAGGGGTAAGTCATTTAGGACCGCGATGAGGAGAAACTTCTTCACCCAGAGAGTGGTGAACCTGTGGAATTCTCTACCACAGAAAGTTGTTGAGGCCAATTCACTAAATATATTCAAAAAGGAGTTAGATGTAGTCCTTACTACTCGGGGGATCAAGGGGTATGGCGAGAAAGCAGGAATGGAGTACTGAAGTTGCATGTTCAGCCATGAACTCATTGAATGGCGGTGCAGGCTCGAAGGGCCGAATGGCCTACTCCTGCACCTACTTTCTATGTTTCTAAGTTTATGTTTCTAACAGGCTCGAGGATTTGAATGGGCCTCCTCCTGTTCCTGTGTAACAGGCTCGAGGGGCTGAATGGCCACCTCCTGTTCCTGTGTAACAGGCTCGAGGGGCTGAATGGCCACCTCCTGTTCCTGTGTAACAGGCTCGAGGGGCTGAATGGCCTCCTCCTGTTCCAATGTTCCCTTGAAATAAAGGCAAACACTCCATTCGCCCTTTTTAAATAATTTTTACGCCACAAAAGTATTAAATGGATGTAAATCATAAGAACATGAGACCATAGGAATTAGGAGCAGCAGTCGGCCGTTCGGCACCTCGAGCCTGCTCCACCATTCAATAAGATCATGGCTGATCTTCGACCTCAACTCCACTTTCCTGCACTATCCCCATATCCCTTGCTTCCCTTAATATCCAAAAATGTATTGATCTCTGCCTTGAATATCCTCAACGACTCAGCATCTACAACCTACTGGAGTTGAGAATTCCAAAGATTCACCAACCTGTGAGTGAAGAAGTTTCTCCTCATCTCAGCCCTAAATGGCCAACCCCTTATCCCGAGACTGTGACCCCTGGTTCTAGACTCCTCGGCCCAGGGGAAACATCCTCCCTGCATCTACCCTGTTAAGCCCTGTAAGAATTTGCATACTTCAATGAGATCACCTCTCATTCTTCTAAATTCTAGGGAGTATAGGGCTCGTCTAATCAATCTCTCCACATTCTAGGAATCAGTCTGGTGAACCTTTGTTCCATGCCCAGTACATGCAAAAGTGTAAATGGACTGTAATCGTAAGAATAATGCAACTCTGGGAAAAAAAGGAAAGGAGTTAGATGAAGTCCTTACTACTAGGGGAATCAAGGGGTATGGTGAGAAAGCAGGAATGGGGTACTGAAGTTGCTTGTTCAGCCATGAACTCATTGAATAGCGGTGCAGGCTAGAAGGGCCGAATGGCCTACTCCTGCACCTAGTTTCTATGTTTCTATGTTATGTTGCGCCTTTCACGACCTCAGGATGTCCCTAAGTGCTTTACAGCCAATTAAGTACTTGTAAGTGTGGTCACTGTTGTAATATCGGAAATGTGGCAGTCAGTTTGCGCACAGCACGCTCCCACAAACAGGAATGTGATAATGACCCAGAAAATCTGTGTTTGTGATGTTGATTGAGGGATAAATATTGGCCAGGACACCGGGGAGAAGTTCCCTGCTCTTGGTACGTCCACGTGAGAGGACAGACAGGGCCTCGGTTTAACGTCTCTTCTGAAAGACAGCACCTCCCTCAGTACTGCCCCTCAGACAGTGCAGCGCTCCCTCAGTACTGCCCCTCCGACACTGTGGCACTCCCTCAGTACCGCCCCTCCGACAGTGCGGCACTCCCTCAGTACTGCCCCTCCGACAGTGCGGCGCTCCCTCAGTACTGCCCCTCAGACAGTGCTGCGCTCCCTCAGTACTGCCCCTCCGACACTGTGGCACTCCCTCAGTACTGCCCCTCCGACAGTGCGGCGCTCCCTCAGTACTGCCCCTCCGACAGTGCGGCGCTCCCTCAGTACTGCCCCTCCGACAGTGCGGCGCTCCCTCAGTACTGCCCCTCCCATAATGCGGCACTCCCTCAGTACTGCCCCTCCAACAGTGCAGCACTCGCTCAGTACTGCCCCTCTGACAGTGCGGCACTCCCTCAGTACTGCCCCTCCGACAGTGCAGCACTCCCTCAGTACTGCCCCTCCGACAGTGTGGCACTCCCTCAGTACTGCCCCTCCAACAGTGCAGCGCTCCCTCAGTACTGTCCCTCCGACAGTGCGGCGCTCCCTCAGTACTGCCCCTCGCATAATGCGGCACTCCCTCAGTACTGTCCCTCCGACAGTGCGGCACTCCCTCAGTACTGCCCCTCTGACAGTGCGGCGCTCCCTCAGTACTGCCCCTCTGACAGTGCGGCGCTCCCTCAGTACTGCCCCTCTGACAGTGCGGCGCTCCCTCAATACTGCCCCTCTGACAGTGCGGCGCTCCCTCAGTATTGCACTGGGAGTGTCAGCCAAGATTTTTGTGCTCAAGTCCCTGGAGTGGGACTTTAACCAACAACCTTCTGACTCAGTGGCGAGGGTGCTGTCCACTCAGCCATGGCTGACTATGGTGCATATGGACTGTAATCGCTCCTCGGTCCCCGGAGTGGAGCTCCAGGGTCCTGGTGTGGAGCTCCAGGGGATCCAGTACTGCACCCAGTGACAGCCCGTGGAAAGGTTATCACCCAGCCTGTCACACCAGCGCAGTACATCTATACAATGTCCCAAGGCATTTCATAGAGGTACAAGGAAAAAAAAACTGGACCCCAAACTAAAGAAGAGGGTATCAGGAGTTTTGGCGAAAGCTCATTGGCCTGAAACATCTGCACAGATGCTGCATGTCTCCAGCTTTTTCTGTTCCCTTAAGGAGATATTGGAATGCCTGACCAAAAGCTTAGACAAAGAGCAACATTTAAAGGAGAGCGCGGTTTAGGGAGGGAATTTCAGAGCTTAAGGATCTTGTCAGCTGAAGGCACGGCCTCCAATGGTCGAGTGGGGGGCGTGGGTTACATATTGTCTATTGTGTAAATCGTGTGCTGCTCAGGCTGTGTGTTCAGAGAATTGCTGATTTCTCCGTTACCATCAACGTGTTTGATACACTCATATAATAGAGGATGAAACTGAGTGCTGTGAACAATGAGTAAGTGTGACCTTATCTCCTTTAATAAGACTCCAGAGTGCAGGTACCTCGTGGGTGGCTTGCTTATATACAGTGCTCCCAAAAGATGCTGGGATCCCTTGGGACTCCAACAGGTAGGCCCTCTGGTGGTGGTGTAATACAGGTTGCCAAGGGATAAATACAGAACATCACTTCCTCATAAAGTCAACAGTACACTTATTTACAGGGTGAGACGATCTGGGGCCTTTCGCTCCCTTGTCGATCGTCTCGGTACAAATGTGGGTGTGGGTGAGTTGGTCAGTTCTTCACTGGGCTGCTGGGCAGCTGGCCTTGCCAGGCTGCTGGGGATGGTGAGTTCAGCTTCGTGGTCAACCGTGATGTCAGTTGTCACTTGTGTGTGTGTTGGAGGGTCAAAGTTGTTGGTGTCTTCTTCGGGTTGTTTGTAGCTGTTGGTGAACCGCAATTTGATTTGGTCCAAAAGTTTTCTGCATGTTAGTTCATTGGCCAATTTGACCTGAAACACCCTTTTCCCTTCTTTGGCTATGACTGTGCCAGCGAGCCATTTGGGACCATGTCCATAATTGAGTACAAACGCAGGGTCATTGACCTCAATATTGTGTGACAAATTTGCGCGATCATGGTACACACTTTGTTGATGCTGCCTGCCCTCCACGTGATCATAAAGATCAGGATGGACAAGAGAGAGCCTTGTTTTGAGCGCCCTTTTCATGAGCAGCTCGGCTGGGGGAGTCCCGGTGAGTGAGTGGGGTCTGGTGCGGTAGCTGAGCAGCACTAGGGACAGCCGGGTCTGCAGGGAGCCTTCCGACATGCGTTTCAAACTTTGCTTGATGGTCTGAACTGCCTGTTCTGCCTCTCCGTTGGATGCGGGCTTGAACGGGGCAGATGTGATGTGCTTGATCCCATTGCGGGGCGTGAATTCCTTGAATTCAGCATTGGTAAACACGGCCCATTGTCGCTGACTAGGACATCAGGCAGGCCGTGCGTGACAAACATGGCTCGTAGGCTTTCAATGCTGGCCGTTGACGTGCTTACAGACATTATTGCACATTAAATCCATTTTGAGTCACAAAGAAACATAGAAACATAGAAAATAGGTGCAGGAGTAGACCATTCGGCCCTTCGAGCCTGCACCACCATTCAATAAGATCATGGCTGATCATTCCCTCAGTACTCCTTTCCTGCTTTCTCGCCATACCCCTTGATCCCTTTAGCCGTAAGGGCCATATCTAACTCCCTCTTGAATATATCCAATGAACTGGCATCAACAACTCTCTGCGGCAGGGAATTCCACAGGTTAACAACTCTCTGAGTGAAGAAGTTTCTCCTCATCTCAGTCCTAAATGGCCTACCCCTTATCCTTAGACAGTGTCCCCTGGTTCTGGACTTTCCCAATATCGGGAACATTCTTCCCGCATCTAACCTGTCCAGTCACATCAGAATCTTATATGTTTCTATGAGATCCCCTCTCATCCTTCCAAACTCCAGTGAATAAAGGCCCAGTTGATCCAGTCTCTCCTCATATGTCAGTCCAGCATCCCGGGAATCAGTCTGGTGAACCTTCGCTGCACTCCCTCAATAGCACACTCTGAGATTAGGAGACCAAAACTGAACACAATATTCCAGGTGAGGCCTCACCAAGGCCCTGTACAACTGCAGTAAGACCTCCCTACTCCTAAACTCAAATCCCCTTGCTATGAAGGCCAACATACCATTTGCCTTCTTCACCGCCTGCTGTACCTGTATGCCAACTTTCAATGACTGATGAACCATGACACCCAGGTCTCGCTGCACCTCCCCTTTTCCTAATCTGCCGCCATTCAGATAATATTCTGCCTTCGTGTTTTTGCCCCCAAAATAGATAACCTCACATTTATCCACATTATACTGCATCTGCCATGCATTTGCCCACTCACCCAACCTGTCCAAGTCACCCTGCAGCCTCTTAGCGTCCTCCTCACGGCTCTCACTGCCACCCAATTTAGTGTCATAAGCATCCAAGACAACCAAGAACATTTCGCCTAGAAATGGGTCCGCATAGTCCACGTGGATCCTCGCCCACGGTTTGGAGGGCCATGACCACAAACTTAGCGGGGCCTCTCTGGGTGCATTGCTCAGCTGAGAGCAAGTGTTGCACTGGCACACGCATGACTCTAAATCTGAGTCGATGCCGGGACACCACACATGGGATCTGGCTGTGGCTTCATCATTACAATGCCTGGGTGGGTTCTGTACAGTTCACAAATGAACGTATCTCTGCCTGTCATGGGCAAGACCACGCGATTACCCCACAACTGACAGTCCGCCTGCAGAGACATTTTGTCTTTGCACCTGTGGGAAGGATTAATTGCCTCCTGCATCTCCGTTGGGACGCTGGACTAGCTCCCATGGAGGACACAGTTTTTTTTAACCAAGAACAGTACAGGATCCTGGCTGGTCCAGGTCCCGATCTGGCGGGCCGTAACGGGTGACTTTTCATTTTCGAATGCATCCACTATCATGAGCAAGTCCGCAGGTTGTGCCATCTCCACCCCGGTGGTGGGCAATGGTAGCTGACTGAGAGCATCAGCGCAGTTCTCTGTGCCCGGTCTGTGGCGGATTACATAGTTGTATGCCGACAGCGTGAGCGCCCATCTTTGGATGCGGGCAGAAGCATTGGTGTTAATCCCTTTGCGCTCAGAATAGCGATGTGAGCGGCTTGTGGTCAGTTTCAAGCTCAAACTTGAGGCCAAACAAGTACTGGTGCATTTTTTTCACTCCTTAAACGCACGCCAGAGCCTCTTTTTCAATCATGCTGCAGGCCCTTTCGGCTTTGGACAAACTCCTGGACGCATAAGTGACCGGTTGGAAAATCCCCGATTCGTTAGCCTGTTGTAACACACACCCGACCCCATATGACAAAGCCAGCCAGCACTAATTGTTTACAAGGGTTATACAGGACAAGCAGTTTGTTGGAATACAACAGATTTCTGGCTTTCTCAAAGTCAGCCTCTTGTGAATTCCCCCATACCCAGTCGTCTCCCTTGCGCAGTAGCACATGTAGGGGTTCTAGCAGGGTGCTTAACCTGAAGGCTCTATGGCTCAATGCGAGGAGTATTCGGGATAAGGTGGACGAATTAACTGCGCAGATAACAGTTAACGGATATGATGTAATTGGCATCACGGAGACATGGCTCCAGGGTGACCAAGGCTGGGAACTCAACATCCAGGGGTATTCAACATTTAAGGAAGGATAGACAGAAAGCAAAAGGAGGTGGGGTGGCGTTACTGGTTAAAGAGGAAATTAATGCAATAGTAAGGAGGGACATTAGCCTGGATGATGTGGAATCTGTATGGGTGGAGCTGTGGAATACCAAAGGGCAGAAAACGCTAGTGGGAGTTGTGTACAGACCACCAAACAGTAGTAGTGAGATTGGGGACAGCATCAAACAAGAAATAAGGGATGTGTGCAATAAAGGTACAGCAGTTATCATGGGCAACTTTAATCTATATATTGATTGGGCTAACCAAACTGGTAGCAATGCGGTGGAGGAGGATTTCCTGGAGTGTATTGGGGATGGTTTTCTAGACCAATATGTCGAGGAACCAACTAGAGAGCTGGCCATCCTAGACTGGGTGATGTGGAATGAGAAGGGACTAATTGGCAATCTTGTTGTGCGAGGCCCCTTGGGGAAGAGTGACCATAATATGGTAGAATTCTTTATTAAGATGGAGAGTGACATAGTTAATTCAGAGACTAGGGTCCTGAACTTGGGAAAAGGTAATTTCGATGGTATGAGACGTGAATTGAATAGAATAGACTGGCGAGTGATATTTAAAGGGTTGACGGTGGATAGGCAATGGCAAACATTTAAAGATCACATGGATGAACTTCAACAATTGTACATCCCTGTCTGGAGTAAAAATAAAACGGGGAAGGTGGCTCAACCGTGGCTAACAAGGGAAATTAAGGGTAGTGTTAAAGCCAAGGAAGAGGCATATAAATTGGCCAGAAAAACCAACAAACCAGAGGACTGGAAGAAATTTAGAATTCAACAGAGGAAGACTAACTGTTTAATTAAAAGAGGGAAAATAGAGTACGAGAGGAAGCTTGCAGGGAACATAAAAACAAACTGCAAAAGCTTCTATAGATATGTGAAGACAAAAAGATCAGTGAAGACAAACGTAGGTCCCTTGCAGTCGGATTCAGGTGAATTTATAATGGGGAACAATGAAATGGCAGACCAATTGAACAAATACTTCGGTTCTGTCTTCATGAAGGAAGACACAAATAACCTTTCCGAATGTACTAAGGGACCGAGGGTCGAGTGAGAAGGAGGAACTGAAGCATATCCTTATAAAGCGGGAAATTGTGTTGGGAAATTGATGGGATTGAAGGCTATTAAATCCCCGGGGCCTGATAGTCTGCATCCCAGAGTACTTAAGGAAGTGGCCCTAGAAATAGTGGATACATTGGTGATCATTTTCCAACAATCTATCGACTCTGGATCAGTTCCTATGGACTGGAGGGTAGCTAATGTAACACCACTTTTTAAAAAAGGAGGGAGAGAGAAAGCGGGTAATTATAGACCGGTTAGTCTGACATCAGTAGTGGGGAAAATGTTGGAATCAATCATCAAGGATGAAATAGCAGCGCTTTTGGAAAGCAGTGACAGGATCGGTCCAAGTCAGCATGGATTTATGAAAGGGAAATCATGCTTGACGAATCTTCTGGAATTTTTTGAGGATGTAACTAGCAGAGTGGACAAGGGAGAACCAGTGGATGTGGTGTATTTGGACTTTCAAAAGGCTTTTGACAAGGTCCCGCACAAGAGATTGGTGTGCAAAATCAAAGCACATGGTATTGGGGTAATATACTGACATGGATAGAGAACTGGTTGGCAGACAGGAAGCAGAGAGTCGGGATAAACGGGTCCTTTTCAGAATGGCAGGCAGTGACTAGTGGAGTGCCGCAGGGCTCAGTGCTGGGACCCCAGCTCTTTACAATATACATTAATGATTTGGATGAAGGAATTGAGTGTAATATCTCCAAGTTTGCAGATGACACTAAGCTGGGTGGCGGTGTGAGCTGTGAGGAGGATGCTAAGAGGCTGCAGGGTGACTTGGACAGGTTAGGTGAGTGGGCAAATGCATGAAGGATTGCAGTATAATGTGGATAAATGTGAGGTTATCCACTTTGGGGGCAAAAACACGAAGTCAGAATATTATCTGAATGGCGGCAGATTAGGAAAAGGGGAGGTACAACGAGACCTGGGTGTCATGGTACATCAGTCATTGAAAGTTGGCATGCAGGTACAGCAGGCGGTGAAGAAGGCAAATGGCAAGTTGGCCTTCATAGCTAGGGGATTTGAGTGCAGGAGCAGGGAGGTCTTACTGCAGTTGTACAGGGCCTTGGTGAGGCCTCACCTGGAATATTGTGTTCAGTTTTGGTCTTCTAATCTGAGGAAGGATGTTCTTGCTATTGAGGGAGTGCAGCGAAGGTTCACCAGACTGATTCCAGGGATGGCAGGACTGACAAATGAGGAGAGACTGGATCAACTGGGCCTTTTTACATTGGAGTTTAGAAGAATGAGAGGGGATCTCATAGAAAGGTATAAGATTCTGACGGGACGGGACTGAACAGGTTAGATGTGGGAAGAATGTTCCCGATGTTGGGGATGTCCAGAACCAGGGGACATAGTCTAAGGATAAGGGGTAAGCCATTTAGGACTGAGATGAGGAGAAACTTCTTCACTCAGAGAGTTGTGAACCTGTGGAATTCCCTATCGCAGAGAGTTGTTGATGCCAGTTCATTGGATATATTCAAGAGGGAGTTAGATATGGCCCTTACGGCTAAAGGGATCAAGGGGTATGGAGAGAAAGCAGGAAAGGGATACTGAGGGAATGATCAGCCATGATATTATTGAATGGTGGTGCAGGCTCGAAGGGCCGAATAGCCTACTCCTGCACCTATTTTCTCTGTTTCTAACTATAGAAACACGCAGTACATCACACGGCAAACAGATCTGTGCCTGTGTCTCCCCCACCTCCAACACCTGTACATCGTGTGTGTCTCCACCTCTGGCCATGTGTGGGTCTGTCCCCGACAGTGTGACCCCCGACAGTGTGACCCCCGACAGTGTGACCCCGACAGTGTCTCCCCGACAGTGTGACCCCGACAGTGTCTCCCCGACAGTGTGACCCCGACAGTGTCTCCCCGACAGTGTGACCCCCGACAGTGTGACCCCAACAGTGTCTCCCCGACAGTGTGACCCCGACAGTGTGACCCCGACAGTGTCTCCCCGACAGTGTGACCCCGACAGTGTCTCCCCGACAGTGTGACCCCGACAGTGTCTCCCCGACAGTGTGACCCCCGACAGTGTGACCCCCGACAGTGTCTCCCCGACAGTGTGACCCCGACATTGTGACCCCCGACAGTGTGACCCCCGACAGTGTGACCCCAACAGTGTGACCCCAACAGTGTCTCCCAGACAGTGTGACCCCGACAGTGTGACCCCGACAGTGTGACCCCCGACAGTGTGACCCCGACAGTGTCTCCCCGACAGTGTGACCCCGACAGTGTGACCCCGACAGCGTGACCCCCGACAGTGTGACCCCGACAGTGTCTCCCCGACAGTGTGACCCCGACAGTGTCTCCCGACAGTGTGACCCCGACAGTGTGACCCCCGACAGTGTCTCCCCGACAGTGTGATCCCCGACAGTGTGACCCCCGACAGTGTGACCCCCGACAGTGTGACCCCAACAGTGTCCCCGACAGTGTGACCCCCGACAGTGTCTCCCCGGCAGTGTGACCCCGGCAGTGTGACCCCGGCAGTGTGACCCCGACAGTGTGACCCCGACAGTGTCCCCCCCGACAGTGTCTCCCCGACAGTGTGACCCTCGACAGTGTCTCCCCGACAGTGTGACCCCCGACAGTGCCCCCGACAGTGTGACCCCCGACAGTGTCTCCCCGACAGTGTGACCCCCGACAGTGTCTCCCCGACAGTGTGACCCCCGACAGTGTGACCCCCGACAGTGTGACCCCCGACAGTGTGACCCCGACAGTGTCTCCCCGACAGTGTCTCCCCGACAGTGTCTCCCCGACAGTGTGACCCCGACAGTGTCCCCGACAGTGTGACCCCCGACAGTGTCTCCCCGACAGTGTGACCCCCGACAGTGTCTCCCCGGCAGTGTGACCCCGGCAGTGTGACCCCGGCAGTGTGACCCCGGCAGTGTGACCCCGGCAGTGTGACCCCGACAGTGTGACCCCGACAGTGTCCCCCCCGACTGTGACCCCCGACAGTGTCTCCCCGACAGTGTGACCCCCGACAGTGTCTCCCCGACAGTGTGACCCCCGACAGTGCCCCCGACAGTGTGACCCCCGACAGTGTCTCCCCGACAGTGTGACCCCCGACAGTGTCTCCCCGACAGTGTGTCCCCGACAGTGTGTCCCCGACAGTGCCCCCGACAGTGTGACCCCGACAGTGTCTCCCCGACAATGTGACTCCCGACAGTGTTCCCCGACAGTGTGTCCCCGACAGTGCCCCCGACAGTGTTCCCCGACAGTGCCCCCGACAGTGTTCCCCGACAGTGTGTCCCCGACAGTGCCCCCGACAGTGTGACCCCCGACAGTGTCTCCCCGACAGTGTGACCCCCGACAGTGTGACCCCCGACAGTGTCTCCCCGACAATGTGACTCCCGACAGTGTTCCCCGACAGTGTGACCCCCAACAGTGTCTCCCCGACAGTGTGACCTCGACAGTGTGACCCCCGACGGTGTGACCCCCGACAGTGTGACCCCGACAGTGTCTCCCCGACAGTGTCTCCTCGACAGTGTCTCCCCGACAGTGTCTCCCCGACAGTGTGACCCCGACAGTGTCCCCGACAGTGTGACCCCCGACAGTGTGACCCCCGACAGTGTCTCCCCGACAGTGTGACCCCGACAGTGTGACCCCTGACAGTGTCTCCCGACAGTGTGACCCCCGACAGTGTCTCCCCGACAGTGTGACCCCCGACAGTGTCCCCCGACAGTGTGTCCCCGACAGTGTGACCCCCGACAGTGTCTCCCCGACAGTGTGACCCCGACGGTGTGACCCCGACGGTGTGACCCCCGGCGGTGTGACCCCAGACGGTGTGACCCCCGACAGTGTGACCCCGACAGTGTGACCCCTGACATTGTGACCCCGACATTGTGACCCCGACAGTGTGACCCCGACAGTGTGACCCCCGACAGTGTGACCCCCGACAGTGTGACCCCGACAGTGTGACCCCCGACAGTGTCTCCCCGACAGTGTCTCCCCGACAGTGTGACCCTGACAGTGTGACCCCGACAGTGTCTCCCCGACAGTGTCTCCCCGACAGTGTGACCCCGACAGTGTGACCCCGACAGTGTGACCCCGACAGTGTCTCCCCGACAGTGTGACCCCGACAGTGTGACCCCGACAGTGTCTCCCCGACAGTGTGACCCCGACAGTGTGACCCCCGACAGTGTCTCCCCGACAGTGTGACCCCCGACAGTGTCCCCTGACAGTGTGACCCCCGACAGTGTGTCCCCGACAGTGTGACCCCCGACGGTGTGACCCCCGACAGTGTGACCCCCGACAGTGTGTCCCCGGCAGTGTGACCCCCGACAGCGTGACCCCCGACAGTGTGACCCCCGACAGTGTGACCCCCGACAGTGTGTCCCCGACAGTGTGACCCCCGACAGTGTGACCCCCGACAGTGTGTCCCCGACAGTGTGACCCCCGACAGTGTGACCCCCGACAGTGTGGTCCCCGGCAGTGTGACCCCCGACAGTGTGACCCCCGACAGTGTGACCCCGACAGCGTGACCCCCGACAGTGTGACCCCCGACAGTGTGTCCCCGACAGTGTGACCCCGGCAGTGTTTCCCCGGCAGTGTGACCCCCGACAGTGTGACCCCCGACAGTGTCTGCCCGACAGTGTGACCCCCGACAGTGTGACCCCGGCAGTGTGACCCCCGACAGTGTGACCCCCGACAGTGTGTCCCCCGACAGTGTGTCCCCGGCAGTGTGACCCCCGACGGTGTGACCCCCGACAGTGTGACCCCCGACAGTGTGACCTCCGACAGTGTGACCCCGACAGCGTGGCCCCCGGCAGCGTGTCCCCCGACAGCGTGACCCCGACAGCGTGACCCCGACAGCGTGACCCCGGCAGCGTGACCCCGGCAGCGTGACCCCCGACAGTGTGACCCCCGACAGTGTGTCCCCGACAGTGTGTCCCCGACAGTGTGACCCCCGACAGTGTGACCCCGGCAGTGTTTCCCCGACTGTGTGACCCCCGGCAGCGTGTCCCCCGACAGCGTGACCCCGACAGCGTGACCCCCGACAGCGTGACCCCGGCAGCGTGTCCCCCGACAGCGTGACCCCGACAGTGTGTCCCCCGACAGTGTGACCCCCGACAGCGTGACCCCCGACAGTGTGACCCCGACAGTGTGACCCCCGACAGTGTGACCCCGACAGCGTGACCCCCGACAGTGTGACCCCCGACAGTGTGACCCCGACAGTGTGACCCCGACAGCGTGACCCCCGACAGTTTGACCCCGACAGTGTGACCCCCGACAGTGTGACCCCGACAGCGTGACCCCCGACAGTGTGACCCCGACAGTGTGACCCCGACAGTGTGACCCCCGACAGTGTGACCCCCGACAGCGTGACCCCGACAGCGTGTCCTCCGACAGCGTGTCCCCCGACAGTGTGACCCCGACAGCGTGACCCCCGACAGTGTGACCCCCGACAGTGTGACCCCGACAGTGTGACCCCGACAGTGTGTCCCCCGACAGTGTGACCCCCGACAGTGTGACCCCCGACAGTGTGTCCCCCGACAGTGTGACCCCCGACAGTGTGACCCCGACAGTGTGACCCCGACAGTGTGTCCCCCGACAGTGTGACCCCCGACAGTGTGACCCCCGACAGTGTGTCCCCCGACAGCGTGACCCCGACAGCGTGTCCCCCGACAGCGTGACCCCCGACAGCGTGACCCCCGACAGTTTGACCCCGACAGTGTGACCCCCGACAGTGTGACCCCGACAGCGTGACCCCCGACAGTGTGACCCCGACAGCGTGACCCCGACAGCGTGACCCCGACAGCGTGTCCCCCGACAGTGTGACCCCGACAGCGTGACCCCCGACAGTGTGACCCCCGACAGTGTGACCCCGACAGTGTGACCCCGACAGTGTGTCCCCCGACAGTGTGTCCCCCGACAGTGTGACCCCCGACAGCGTGTCCCCCGACAGCGTGACCCCCGACAGTGTGACCCCGACAGTTTGACCCCGACAGTGTGACCCCCGACAGTGTGACCCCGACAGTGTGTCCCCCGACAGTGTGACCCCCGACAGTGTGACCCCCGACAGCGTGTCCCCCGACAGCGTGACCCCCGGTAGCGTGTCCCCCGACAGCGTGACCCCGACAGCGTGACCCCCGACAGCGTGTCCCCCGACAGTGTGAGTTACCCCGACAGCGTGACCCCCGGCAGCGTGTCCCCCGACAGCGTGACCCCGACAGCGTGACCCCCGACAGCGTGACCCCCGACAGCGTGACCCCCGACAGCGTGTCCCCCGACAGCGTGACCCCGACAGTGTGAGTTACCCCGACAGCGTGACCCCGACAGCGTGACCCCGACAGCGTGACCCCCGACAGCGTGTCCCCCGACAGCGTGACCCCGACAGTGTGAGTTACCCCGACAGCGTGTCCCCCGACAGCGTGTCCCCCGACAGTGTGTCCCCGACAGTGTGAGTTACCCCGACAGCGTGTCCCCCGACACTGTGAGTTACCCCGACAGCGTGTCCCCCGACAGCGTGTCCCCGACAGTGTGAGTTACCCCGACAGCGTGTCCCCCGACACTGTGAGTTACCCCGACAGCGTGTCCCCCGACAGCGTGTCCCCCGACACTGTGAGTTACCCCGACAGCGTGTCCCCCGACAGCGTGTCCCCGACAGTGTGAGTTACCCCGACAGCGTGTCCCCGACAGTGTGAGTTACCCCGACAGCGTGTCCCCCGACACTGTGAGTTACCCCGACAGCGTGTCCCCCGACAGCGTGTCCCCCGACACTGTGAGTTACCCCGACAGCGTGTCCCCCGACAGCGTGTCCCCCGACACTGTGAGTTACCCCGACAGCGTGTCCCCCGACAGCGTGTCCCCCGACAGCGTGAGTTACCCCGACAGCATGACCCCCGGTAGCGTGTCCCCCGACAGCGTGACCCCGACAGCGTGACCCCCGACAGCGTGACCCCGACAATGTGAGTTACCCCGACAGCGTGACCCCCGGCAGCGTGTCCCCGACAGCGTGACCCCCGACAGCGTGACCCCGACAGTGTGAGTTACCCCGACAGCGTGACCCCGACAGTGTGAGTTACCCCGACAGCGTGACCCCGACAGTGTGAGTTACCCTGACAGCGTGACCCCGACAGTGTGAGTTACCCTGACAGCGTGACCCCCGACAGTGTGAGTTACCCCGACAGCGTGACCCCGACAGTGTGAGTTACCCTGACAGCGTGACCCCGACAGTGTGAGTTACCCTGACAGCGTGACCCCCGACAGTGTGAGTTACCCCGACAGCGTGACCCCGACAGTGTGAGTTACCCCGACAGCGTGACCCCGACAGTGTGAGTTACCCCGACAGCGTGACCCCCGACAGTGTGAGTTACCCTGACAGCGTGACCCCGACAGTGTGAGTTACCCTGACAGCGTGACCCCGACAGTGTGAGTTACCCCGACAGCGTGACCCCGACAGTGTGAGTTACCCTGACAGCGTGACCCCCGACAGTGTGAGTTACCCCGACAGCGTGACCCCCGACAGTGTGAGTTACCCTGACAGCGTGACCCCGACAGTGTGAGTTACCCTGACAGCGTGACCCCCGACAGTGTGAGTTACCCTGACAGCGTGACCCCGACAGTGTGAGTTACCCTGACAGCGTGACCCCCGACAGTGTGAGTTACCCCGACAGCGTGACCCCGACAGTGTGAGTTACCCCGACAGTGTAATTTGCTCAGACTGTCGTGCACCGGGTTTGAAGCTGGCAGTGTTTTGGTTTCATTTTTCGAGCGTTTTCCTGAGGTTTGAGTGCTGAAATATGAAAGCTGATTTAAATTATTTTCCTGATAAATAGACTGGATGAATAATTTCTCAATAGTGTAATTTTTCATTGATTGGCCCTGTGCGAAACCTTCCACGGTGGCACGATTCTGTGAAATAGCTTTCAAAAAATGCCAGCCTTTTAACGTCAAAATTATACCACTGTTGATTTTCAATTTGTTTTTTAATGTTGCTGCATTGAGTCATTGTGGCAAAACTTCAATGTGTTTTTTTGGTCTATTACATTAAGGAGATTTGGAGCCATTCTCTTGTTCCTCCTCCCCCATCCCCCACCCTGTCTCACTGCTTCTTTTCTTCCAAGCATCCCCTGGTGAGAAATGAAAGATTAATTTAGTCTGGTCTAACAGGCTAATTACCGATACTAATTAGAGCTAATTACTGGATAGACACTGTTATTACTCTGTATGATAGGAGAGAATTGCGTTTAATGAAATTAACACGGATGGCATGTTCAATCGGCGCGCAGCACATCGTACAACTCCGTTCGCAGCACTTACAAATTTGAAAATGATGGATTTTAATTTGTTTACTTCTTTTGACGATTTTTACTGAGCTCTGCTCCTGACAGTGATGATCTTTGCTGACGCTGCTCGTCCCCAAGCAGACCACTCCTCACCTGACCCCCGCGCGGTCCTCGGGAACAAGCCCCCCCCCATCCCCGGGAACAAGCTTCCCCACCATCCCCGGGAACGAGCTTACCCGCGGTCCCCAGGAACGAGCTCCCCCCCCCCGCCCCCCCCCCCATCCCCGGGAACAAGCTTCCCCCCCATCCCCAGGAACGAGCTTACCCGCGATCCCCAGGAACGAGCTCTCCCCCCCCCATCCCCGGGAACGAGCTTACCCGCGGTCCCCAGGAACGAGCTCTCCCCCCCCCCCCCCCATCCCCCCATCCCCGGGAACGAGCTTACCCGCGATTCCCAGGAACAAGCTCCCCCCCCCATCCCCGGGAACGAGCTTACCCGCGGTCCCCAGGAACGAGCTCTCCCCCCCCCATCCCCGGGAACGAGCTTACCCGCGGTCCCCAGGAACGAGCTCCCCCCCCCCCCCATCCCCCCATCCCCGGGAACGAGCTTACCCGCGGTCCCCAGGAACGAGCTCTCCCCCCCCCCCCCCCCCCATCCCCCCATCCCCGGGAACGAGCTTACCCGCGATTCCCAGGAACAAGCTCCCCCCCCCATCCCCGGGAACGAGCTTACCCGCGGTCCCCAGGAACGAGCTCTCCCCCCCCCCCCCCCCCCCATCCCCGGGAACGAGCTCCCCCGCGGTCCCTGGGACGGAGCTCCCCCCGCGGTCCCTGGGACAGAGCTCCCCCGCGGTCCCTGGGACGGAGCTCCCCCCGCGGTCCCTGGGACGGAGCTCCCCCCGCGGTCCCTGGGACGGAGCTCCCCCGCGGTCCCCGGGAACGAGCTCACCCGCGGTCCCCGGGGACGGAGCTCCCCCCGCGGTCCCTGGGACGGAGCTCCCCCCGCGGTCCCTGGGACGGAGCTCCCCCGCGGTCCCTGGGACGGAGCTCCCCCCGCGGTCCCTGGGACGGAGCTCCCCCCGCGGTCCCTGGGACGGAGCTCCCCCCGCGGTCCCTGGGACGGAGCTCCCCCGCGGTCCCCGGGAACGAGCTCACCCGCGGTCCCCGGGGACGGAGCTCCCCCCGCGGTCCCTGGGACGGAGCTCCTCTCGCGGTCCCGGAGTCGAGTTCCACAAACCTCATTATCATCAGACAACTCCACCTACCCACCTTCCCCCATATCCCTCAATCCCACCTACCCACCTTCCCCCATATCCCTCAATCCCACCTACCCACCTTCCCCCATATCCCTCAATCTCACCTACCCACCTTCCCCCACATACCCCAAGCCCACCTTCACAGCATACTCTCCTATAAAGCACATATAAATAAAATATCAGCCAGGGTTCCTGCACTTGAATAACTAGATTACTATTCACTGGACCCTCACGGGATCACTAACTTGTCCTGCCCCGCTCCCTGCCGTTGGTTATTCTGTCGACACTCACTATCGAAGCTCACACATTGGATGAGTTATTGGCATTCACAGGTCACGCCAGGAACCTGTGTCGCAGCCTTCAGGAGATGAGTGGAAGTATTGCCTGAGTCCAGTTGCCATTATATTGCAGAGTCTGGTGTGGTTCCTGCCCTGTTGGTGTTTAATCTGCTCCCTACACCATTATTGAACGCAGCCGGTATTCACAGTTGTGAGGCTACACTCGTGGCAAAGAGCGGGAACCATCAACATGTACTTCAGCGTCATGTCGATGACACGGTGCTGTCTGCCACAGATTAGGGTGAGCCTGGTAACAGGCAGCAGTGTGCACAAAGGCCCACAAAATAGTGGAGCAGGACAATGTTGGAGTCCATTATTAAAGAAGCAGTAGCAGGACATTTGGAAAAACAAAATTCGGTCAGACAGAGTCAGCATGGATTTATGAATGGGAAGTCATGCTTGCCAAATTTTCTGGAATTCTTTGAGGATGTAACGAACAGGGTGGATAAAGGGGAATCAGTGGATGTGGTGTATTTGATCTTCCAGAAAGCATTTGACAAGGTATTGGGATTGGGGGTTATGTATTGACGTGGATAGAGAACTGGTTGGTAGACAGGAAGCAAAGAGTGGGAATAAATAGATCCTTTTCAGAATGGCAGGCAGTGACTAGTGGGGTACTGCAAGGTTCAGTGCTGGGACCCCAGCTATTTACAATCTATATTAATGATTTAGACGAAGGAATTGAATGTAATATCTCCAAGTTTGCAGATGACACTAAGCTGGGTGGCAGCTTGAGTTGTGAGGAGGATGCTATGAGGCTGCAGGGTGACTTGGACAGGTTAGGTGAGTGGGCAAATGCATGGCAGATGAAGTATAATGTGGATAAATGTGAGGTTATCCACTTTGGTGGCAAAAACAGGAAGGGAAACTATTATCTGAATGGTGACAGATTAAGAAAAGGGGAGGTGCAACGAGACCTGGGTGTCATGGTACATCAGTCATTGAAGGTTGGCATGCAGGTACAGCAGGCGGTTAAGAAGGCAAATGGCATGTTGGCCTTCATAGCGAGGGGATTTGAGTACAGGGGCAGGGAAGTGTTACTACAGTTGTACAGGGCCTTGGTGAGGCCACACCTGGAGTATTGTGTACAGTTTTGGTCTCCTAACTTGAGGAAGGGCATTCTTGCTATTGAGGGAGTGCAGCGAAGGTTCACCAGACTGATTCCCGGGATGGCGGGACTGACCTATCAAGAAAGACTGGATCAACTGGGCTTGTATTCACTGGAGTTCAGAAGAATGAGAGGGGATCTCATAGAAACGTTTAAAATTCTGATGGGTTTAGACAGGTTAGATGCAGGAAGAATGTTCCCAATGTTGGGGAAGTCCAGAACCAGGGGTCACAGTCTGAGGATAAGAGCTAAGCCATTGAGGACTGAGATGAGGAGAAACTTCTTCACCCAGAGAGTGGTGAACCTGTGGAATTCTCTACCACAGAAAGTTGTTGAGGCCAATTCACTAAATATATTCAAAAAGGAGTTAGATGTAGTCCTTACTACTAGGGGGATCAAGGGGTATGGCGAGAAAGCAGGAATGGGGTACTGAAGTTGCATGTTCAGCCATGAACTCATTGAATGGCGGTGCAGGCTCGAAGGGCCAAATGGCCTACTCCCGCACCTATTTTCTATCTTTCTATGTGCCACATAAAAGTTTACTGCACAAGATAAAAATTCACGGGGTTGGGGGTAATATATTAGCATGGATAGACGATTGGCTAACTAACAGAAAACAGAGAGTCGGGATAAATAGTTCATTCTCTGGTTGGCAATCAGTAACATAGAAACATAGTAACATAACCTCACATTTATCCACATTATACTTCATCTGCCATGCATTTGCCCACTCACCTAACCTATCCAAGTCACTCTGCAGCCTCATAGCAACTCACACTGCCACCCAACTTAGTGTCATCCGCAAATTTGGAGATACTACATTTAATCCCCTCGTCTAAATCATTAATGTACAATGTAAACAGCTGGGGCCCCAGCACAGAACCTTGCGGTACCCCACTAGTCACTGCCTGCCATTCTGAAAAGTACCCATTTACTCCTACTCTTTGCTTCCTGTCTACCAACCAGTTCTCAATCCACTTCAGCACACTATCCCCAATCCCATGTGCTTTAACTTTGCACACTAATCTCTTGTGTGGGACCTTGTCGAAAGCCTTCTGAAAGTCCAAATATACCACATCAACTGGTTCTCCCTTGTCCACTCTACTGGAAACATCCTCAAAAAATTCCAGAAGATTTGTCAAGCATGATTTCCCTTTCACAAATCCATGCTGACTTGGACCTATCATGTCACCTCTTTCCAAATGCGCTGCTATGACATCCTTAATAATTGATTCCATCATTTTACCCACTACTGAGGTCAGGCTGACCGGTCTATAATTCCCTGTTTTCTCTCTCCCTCCTTTTTTAAAAAGAGGGGTTACATTGGCTACCCTCCACTCCATAGGAACTGATCCAGAGTCTATGGAATGTTGGAAAATGACTGTCAATGCATCCGCTATTTCCAAGGCCACCTCCTTAAGTACTCTGGGATGCAGACCATCAAGCCCTGGGGATTTATCGGCCTTCAATACCATCAATTTCCCCAACACAATTTCCCGACTAATAAGGATTTCCCTCAGTTCCTCCTCCTTACTCGACCCTCTGACCCCTTTTATATCCGGAAGATTGTTTGTGTCCTCCTTAGTGAATACCGAACCAAAGTACTTGTTCAATTGGTCTGCCATTTCTTTGTTCCCCGTTATGACTTCCCCTGATTCTGACTGCAAGGGACCTACGTTTGTCTTTACTAACCTTTTTCTCTTTACATATCTATAGAAACTTTTGCAGACCGTCTTAATGTTCCCTGCAAGTAACTAGTGGGGTGCCGCAGGGATCGGTGCTGGGACCCCAACTAGTTACAATCTATATAAACGACTTGGAAGAAGGGACTGAGTGTAACGTAGCTAAGTTCGCTGACGATACAAAGATGGGAGGAAAAGTAATGTGTGAGGAGGACACAAAAAATCTGCAAAAGAATATAGACAGGCTAAATGAGTTGGCAAACATTTGGCAGATGGAGTATAATGTTGGAAAATGTGAGGTCATGCACTTTGGCAGAAAAAAATCAAAGAGCAAGTTATTATTTAAATGGAGAAAGATTGCAAAGTGCTGCAGTACAGCTGGACCTGGGGGTACTTGTGCATGAAACACAAAAGGATAGTATGCAGGTTCAGCAAGTGATCAGGAAGACCAATGCAATTGGCCTTTATTGCAATGGGGATGGAGTATAAAAGCAGGGAAGTCTTGCTACAGCTATATAAGGTATTGGTGAGGCCACACCTGGAATACTGCGTGCAGTTTTGGTTTCCATATTTACGAAAGGATATACTTGCTTTGGAGACAGTTCAGAGAAGGTTCACTCGGTTGATTCCGGAGATGAGGGGGTTGACTTATGAGGAAAGGTTGAGTAGGTTGGGCCTCTACTCATTGGAATTCAGAAGAATGAGAGGTGATCTTATCGAAACGTATAAGATTATGAGGGAGCTTGACAAGGTGGATGCAGAGAGGATGTTTCCACTGATGGGGGAGACTAGAACTAGGGGGCATGATCTTAGAATAAGGGGCTGCCCATTTAAAATTGAGATGAGAAGAAATTTCTTCTCTGAGGGTTGTAAATCTGTGGAATTTGTTGCCTCAGAGAGCTGTGGAAGCTGGGACATCGAATATATTTAAGACAGAAATAGACAGTTTCTTAAATGATAAGGGAATAAGGGATTACGGGGAGCGGGCGGGGAAGTGGAGCTGAGTCCATGATCGGATCAGCCATGATCTTATTGAATGGCGGAGCAGGCTCAAGGGGCCGTATGGCCGACTGATGCTCCTATTTCTTATGTTCTTATGGTTGATGGGTGCTTTTTTGACTGGAAGGGTGTTTCCAGTGGGGTTCCGTGGGGCTCAGTGCTGGGTTCCTTGCTTTTTGTGGTAGATATCAATGACTTAGATTTAAATGTTGAGGGTATGATGAAGAAGTTTGCAGATGACACTAAGGGCCCAAGTTTGCACACGATAAAAAACGGGCGCCACTCCGAGCTGGACAACCGTTTTACGCGCCACAAAGTACGCCTAAAAAAACCCTCCGTATTCTCCACTCCCTGCAGGTCCTCTGGCCCTCGGCGCGCGGCAGCAGGAGCTGTAGGGGGCGGAGCTAGGACCCTGCGCCGAAAACAGTGCCGGGACCCCTGCACAAACTGTGTGGGAGGGGCCCGAAGCACGCAGCCCCTAGCCCTGGCTGAATGGCCTCACTGGGGCTGCGTGAATAAGGCTCCTCCCACGGCCAGCTCCTGCTTTCCCCCCTCCCCCCCCCCCGGACCGGACCAGACCCGACCTGGAAACTCTACTGTTTCTTTTTAAGTTGCCACTTCATGGTGGGAGACACTTCAGTCACATAGACCTCGTCAAAATGGGGGCTGATGGTTTTGGTAACCTCTACGTCTCCAGCTCCGAGATCAAGCACCTGCCCGCCCTCCAGTGCGTCCCCACCCTGAGCAGCTGAAGGAACTGCTCCTCAGGGAAGACGAGCTGCCGCTCCTGCTCCCCCACCTGCCCCCCCGACCGGACCCGACTCGACCCGACTCTACTCGCCCCCGGACTGGATCCGTCCCGACCTCCCCCTCCCCCTCCCCGACCCGACCGCCCCCTCCCCGACCCGACCTCCCCCTCCCCCTCCCCGACCCGACCTCCCCCTCCCCCTCCCCGACCCGACCTCCCCCTCCCCTCCCCGACCTCCCCCTCCCCGACCCGACCTCCCCCTCCCCCTCCCCGACCCGACCTCCCCCTCCCCCTCCCCGACCCGACCTCCCCCTCCCCCTCCCCGACCTCCCCCTCCCCGACCCGACCTCCCCCTCCCCCTCCCCGACCCGACCTCCCCCTCCCCGACCCGACCTCCCCCTCCCCGACCTGACCTCCCCCTCCCCCTCCCCGACCCGACCTCCCCCTCCCCGACCCGACCTCCCCTCCCCGACCCGACCTCCCCCTCCCCGACCCGACCTCCCCCTCCCCGACCCGACCTCCCCCTCCCCGACCCGACCTCCCCCTCCCCGACCCGACCTCCCCCTCCCCGACCCGACCTCCCCCTCCCCGACCCGACCTCCCCCTCCCCGACCCGACCTCCCCCTCCCCCTCCCCGACCCGACCTCCCCCTCCCCGACCCGACCTCCCCCTCCCCGACCCGACCGCCCCTCCCCGACCCGACCTCCCCCTCCCCGACCCGACCTCCCCCTCCCCGACCCGACCTCCCCCTCCCCGACCCGACCTCCCCCTCCCCCTCCCCGACCCGACCTCCCCCTCCCCGACCCGACCTCCCCCTCCCCGACCCGACCTCCCCCTCCCCGACCCGACCTCCCCCTCCCCGACCCGACCTCCCCCTCCCCCTCCCCGACCTGACCTCCCCCTCCCCGACCTGACCTCCCCCTCCCCCTCCCCGACCCGACCTCCCCCTCCCCGACCCGACCTCCCCCTCCCCGACCCGACCTCCCCCTCCCCGACCTGACCTCCCCCTCCCCGACCTGACCTCCCCCTCCCCCTCCCCTCCCCGACCTCCCCCTCCCCGACCCGACCTCCCCCTCCCCGACCTGACCTCCCCCTCCCCCTCCCCTCCCCGACCTCCCCCTCCCCGACCCGACCTCCCCCTCCCCGACCCGACCTCCCCCTCCCCGACCCGACCTCCCCCTCCCCGACCTGACCTCCCCCTCCCCCTCCCCGACCCGACCTCCCCCTCCCCGACCCGACCTCCCCCTCCCCGACCCGACCTCCCCCTCCCCGACCTGACCTCCCCCTCCCCCTCCCCGACCCGACCTCCCCCTCCCCGACCCGACCTCCCCCTCCCCGACCTGACCTCCCCCTCCCCCTCCCCGACCCGACCTCCCCCTCCCCGACCCGACCTCCCCCTCCCCGACCCGACCTCCCCCTCCCCGACCCGACCTCCCCCTCCCCGACCCGACCTCCCCCTCCCCGACCCGACCTCCCCCTCCCCGACCCGACCTCCCCCTCCCCGACCCGACCTCCCCCTCCCCTCCCCGACCCGACCTCCCCCTCCCCCTCCCCGACCTGACCTCCCCCTCCCCGACCCGACCTCCCCCTCCCCCTCCCCGACCTGACCTCCCCCTCCCCGACCCGACCTCCCCCTCCCCCTCCCCGACCCGACCTCCCCCTCCCCGACCCGACCTCCCCCTCCCCGACCTGACCTCCCCCTCCCCTCCCCGACCTCCCCTCCCCTCCCCGACCTCCCCCTCCCCTCCCCGACCCGACCTCCCCCTCCCCCTCCCCGACCTGACCTCCCCCTCCCCGACCCGACCTCCCCCTCCCCGACCTGACCTCCCCCTCCCCGACCTGACCTCCCCCTCCCCGACCCGACCTCCCCCTCCCCGACCCGACCTCCCCCTCCCCGACCCGACCTCCCCCTCCCCGACCCGACCTCCCCCTCCCCGACCCGACCTCCCCCTCCCCGACCCGACCTCCCCCTCCCCCTCCCCGACCCGACCTCCCCCTCCCCGACCCGACCTCCCCCTCCCCGACCTGACCTCCCCCTCCCCGACCCGACCTCCCCCACCCCGACCCGACCTCCCCCTCCCCGACCTGACCTCCCCCTCCCCGACCCGACCTCCCCCTCCCCCTCCCCGACCCGACCTCCCCCTCCCCGACCCGACCTCCCCCTCCCCGACCCGACCTCCCCCTCCCCGACCCGACCTCCCCCTCCCCCTCCCCGACCCGACCTCCCCTCCCCTCCCCGACCTCCCCGACCCGACCTCCCCCTCCCCCTCCCCGTCCCGACCTCCCCCTCCCCCTCCCCGTCCCGACCTCCCCCTCCCCGTCCCGACCTCCCCCTCCCCCTCCCCGACCTCCCCCTCCCCCTCCCCCTCCCCGTCCCGACCTCCCCCTCCCCCTCCCCGACCTGACCTCCCCCTCCCCCTCCCCGACCCGACCCGACCTCCCCCTCCCCGACCCGACCCGACCTCCCCCTCCCCGACCCGACCTCCCCCTCCCCGACCCGACCTCCCCCTCCCCGACCCGACCTCCCCCTCCCCCTCCCCGACCTCCCCCTCCCCGACCCGACCTCCCCCTCCCCGACCCGACCTCCCCCTCCCCGACCCGACCTCCCCGACCCGACCCGACCTCCCCCTCCCCCTCCCCGACCCGACCTCCCCCTCCCCGACCCGACCTCCCCCTCCCCGACCCGACCTCCCCCTCCCCGACCCGACCTCCCCCTCCCCCTCCCCGACCCGACCTCCCCCTCCCCTCCCCGACCTCCCCCCCCCTCCCCTCCCCGACCTCCCCGACCCGACCTCCCCCTCCCCGACCCGACCTCCCCCTCCCCGTCCCGACCTCCCCCTCCCCCTCCCCGTCCCGACCTCCCCCTCCCCGAACCGACCTCCCCCTCCCCCTCCCCGACCCGACCTCCCCTCCCCGACCCGACCTCCCCCTCCCCCTCGCCGAACCGACCTCCCCCTCCCCGACCCGACCTCCCCCTCCCCGACCCGACCTCCCCCTCCCCGACCCGACCTCCCCCTCCCCGACCCGACCTCCCCCTCCCCGACCCGACCCGACCTCCCCCTCCCCGACCCGACCTCCCCCTCCCCGACCTGACCTCCCCCTCCCCCTCCCCGACCCGACCCGAC